>NC_134782.1:74674328-74714328 GCF_046742065.1 Oratosquilla oratoria | reverse complement strand
CCTACAGCCCTGGAACAAAAACCAATGTTGAGGTATCATCACCACAAAATATAAGAACATAAGAATGAAGGAGACTGCAAGAGACCATGAGGCCTACACTAGGTAGTTCCATGTATCATCTAAATCTCAGAAATCTTGAGGAGACCTGCTATGGCCCCTTCCTTCTTCACAGTGTCAGTAGTTCTGTGCTTACCATCCTGTTGCTCCTCCAACAGCCACCTGCTTGGCCACTGGTTCTCTGGTCAGGTCCAATAAATACTGCTGTAACCATGACATTGTTGACTGTGCTGTTCCTCTAACATCAAGAACCTCAAATTCTTCCTCGTCTTGACTGACTCTTCCTCTGCTGGATGACTTGGCACCTCCCATGCCACCACTGCAAGATCATGAAACAAATACAGAAAAAATAAACTGCAAGCATGTGAAAACAACTGATCTTCTTAACCTTTCAAGTGTGCTGATGAACCAGTTACGAAATCAAAGTTTTTTACACACAAAGGGTTTAGTTTGTCTTGATTAACCCTTTGAGTTTGTCCCAAAGGACTTTAATATCTGTTCTAGCTATTGCCACACAATTCTATTCAGTTGATAGAAGTTCCTCATCTGTAAAATTCTACTGATACAATAAAGTTGCGAGTATCATACAAATATATACAGTGAGTCCTCCTTATACAGTAATTCTTTATCCAGTAAATTCACAGTTACGGCATTTGGTAATTACTACCCTCGATTCTATTTACGGTAAGAAAAATTCACAGATACTGCTAGATATTTTGAAGAGGAATGAGCAGGGAGAAGGTATGTCTGCCATATCCTATTATTACTTGTTATAATGGGTTCGGCATACGGTAATTTCAATTTGCGGTAAGGTTTTCAGGAACACATATGTACCGCATAACGGACTTATTGTATACCTATCTCTAAACATACTTTAGACAGAGATTGAAAATATAGTAATAAAACTAAAGGACTTTTTAAGAGGAGAGCAATGCAACCAAAATGTATAATGAAAGTATTGGTACCAGACCAAATCCACCCAAGTGTAATACAGGTATAAGAAAACTTGCCTTAGAAAAGAAAATACAATTGGTGGTATGATGATTTAGTTAAGTTAGATTCAGCTAAAGTAAGTAATTTTAAGTTAGAACAGGCTAAGTAATGCCAAATATTGCCTGCACTTTACATAGCAAGACTTGAGAGAGAAGACGTGTCCTGGATTGGCTCCGTCATTGGTGTCTGTTTTCCAGTTGTTTGTGCATGTATACACTCGTACCCTGTTGCATAGTCTTGGCAAATTGGGGCTTATGTGAAAGCCAGTTGAGAGGTTGACGAGAGTAACGAGAGGGGGGGAGGAGGTAGATTGAAGTATCGACGTGGGCTTGCCGGAGGTTGGTGCTACGATGGGCGACATGACGTCATATCTGCTTCTGATCGCGACTACTGACAGCAAGTAGGAACTAATCAGGTTACAACCTAAATTTTACAAGACTCGAGGATTTGTATATCCAAGACACAAAATATCATTCAAGACCCAGAAGACGGAGGTTAATATATAATTAAACGTAAAGCTCGTCAAACTTAGGTGAGTAACATTAGTCGGTGATATACTTTGTAGACATTCAACATAGGTGGTTATTAGGCAGGCTATTGTCTCATAGGGCAACAATAATTCATTATTGCAATAGTGGGTGACTACACTTAAAGGAAGTAAGGCTTTTTGTAGTGAAAATGGCTTCAAATAGGAGCTACGATACAAGGCGATCGTCATCACTCACCTGGAAGCCATCACCACAATGGGGTGGAAGAACACGCCCGTATGGACAACAACAACAAGTGGGGAGTAGGAAACCATCACTGGGTGGTAATGAAAGGGGGGACCCGGCACCGAAACCCATAGGTGATCAAGATGAGCAACAAACGTGCCCTGGAGGACCGGACAAGGCTTGTGGTAAGGGTTTTCAACACGGTGATTCCATCCAATGTGATTGTTGTTCCAAGTGGTTTCATGCTGAGTGCCAGAACATGAGTCCAGGGGAACTAGCCTTCTTTGGTAAACCAGGAAGGATCTACATTTGTATAAATTATTCTACTGATGTTGGTGACCTTTTCAAGGTTAAAGATTTTTTGAAAGATCTAGGAAGTAAAGTTCAGTTCCTTGAAAGTGAAATTAAGGAAACCAAGGATAGAGTGGCTAACCTAGAGACAAAGACAGATTACAAGGAGAGTGACGAGTTTAAGGAAGCAGTGTGGGATGAATTGGATAAATTTAGAGTTGAGGAAGAGGAAAAGACTCGTAGAAAACCTAACTTAATAATCAGGGGCCTTGAGGAATCTGATGAAACAGATGGTGAAAGGAGATATGTTGATGATGAACAGAAAGTAAAGGATATGGCAAAGTCCATTGGTGTGAATGAACCTGTACAAATCAAGTCTATGGTAAGACTAGGGAAACCCCAAGCCTCTGGGTCAAATAGCAGAGGTTCAGGCACATTATCTCAGAGTCCCAGGCTCCTCAAAGTTGTCCTGGACAACGAGGATACTAAATGGACTATGTTGAAGGCCAGCAGGAACTTAAAAGAGCACGAGAACCTAAAACACATTACCATCATGCCAGACAGAACCCTGAACGAGAGAAAGAAACATGCAGACCTTGTGAAAGTAAGAGATGAAAAAAACGACCAGGAACAGGAGACAGGAAAAAAATGGATAATAAAAAGAGGGAGAGTGATGAGAATCGACGAGAACCAGCCTCCAAGGAGATACTAACCACCCTAAGATGTGTATATACAAACGTTGATGGTGTAAATAGTTGTGTGAAAAGTGACTCATTAGCTTTAGTTATAGATCAAGTTAAACCTCATGTAATTTTTTTAACAGAAACCAAGCTGCAACCATCTGACATATCATCCACTTACTTGAACACAAGTAAGTATAACATATTCAGAAGGGACCGGGATGCAAACGGGGGAGGTGTGGTCATTATGATTCATAAGGCACTCTCATCAGTAGTAGTGGAAGAGAACATATGGGGCAATATTGAGGCAGTTGTCAGCACAGTTCACATCGGGAAAAATAAACTCCTTCTTGGATGTTTATACAGACCTCCAGGATCCTCAGCAGAGTATAATGCCAGAGTAAGGGAAGCTATTAGAGTGATGAGCAACACAGATGCACACCAGACACTACTGTGCGGGGACTTTAATTTCAAGGAAATTGATTGGATTAACCACACTATAAATGGGGGACCTGAAAGTGAGCAAATGAAATTTTATGATGCCTGTCAAGATGCATTCTTACACCAGCACATTACTCAGTTTACGCGAGTAAGAGGAAACGACACACCATCCCTCCTTGACCTTGCCTTTTCCAAGAGTGAACTTGAACTAGAGGAGATACATTATAAGGCCCCTATAGGGGCAAGTGATCATGCTGTGATATTGTTTAATTTTAGGTTAGAAAGTGATATTAATGTAGAAGGGACAACCAAATGGAATTATTTACGAGGTAACTATGAAGGAAGGAATCAGTACCTGACTAACATTAACTGGAACGAGTTGCTAATGGACAAACCTGTGGAAGTTATGTGGAATACATTTCTCCAAATTTACAAAGAAGCTACTGAAATGTACATACCCAAGTTTCATGTGCAACCATTTTCGAGGAAACCGAAGTGGATGACAGTGTCTTTAAAGAGGAAAATTGAGGCTAAGGAGAAAGCATGGGAAAGATACATAAAGAGGAAGACAACGCACAGATACCAACACTATTGCAGAACAAGAAACATTTGCACCACGGCAGTTAGGGAGGCTAAATTCTTATTTGAACAAGACCTTGCTCGGGAAACTAAAACAAACCCTAAAGCTTTTTATGCCTATGCTAGGAGCAAAACTACCATAAAGGAGGAGGTAACACAACTAGAAAAGGATGATGCCTCGCTCACCGCCACGAACCAAGAAGCTGGAGAACTCTTGAACCGTGAATTCCAGAAGGTTTTTCAACGTGAAGAAGGGAATGTACCCGAGATCACTGCTATTTTCAATGGTACAGAGCTTAGGCTATCCACATTCTCAGTCAATGATGTCAAAGAAGAAATGAGTAAGCTGAAAAGCCCATCAGCACCAGGCCCTGATGGAGTCCACCCAACTGTCCTAAAGGAATGTTGCGCTAGTCTTGCTTTTCCCCTGTGGTGTATCTTCAGAGAATCTCTCAGGACTGGAAGTGTTCCTACAGACTGGCGTTTAGCAAATATTACTCCAATCTTCAAAAATGGAAGAAAAACTGACCCCCTAAATTACAGACCTGTGAGCCTTACCTCTGTACCCTGCAAAGTCTTAGAAAAGCTAATTCGGAAAGACCTAGTGGAACACCTTGAATCCAACAACATCCTCAGTCAACACCAACATGGTTTTAGGGCGAGAAGATCGTGCCTTACCCAATTATTAGAATACCTAGAGGAGCTTGAGACTACCATCGATGAACGGGGAAGCGTGGACGTTGTATATTTAGATTGTAGGAAAGCCTTTGATACTGTTCCACACAAAAGACTTATTGCCAAACTACAAGCTCTAGGAATCAGAGGACAATTATGTAACTGGATTAGGGGCTTCTTACAAGATCGAAGACAGAGGGTGGTGGTCAAGGGAGAACTCAGCAGCTGGAGGCAAGTCTGGAGTGGAGTTCCGCAGGGAAGTGTCCTGGGACCTGTTCTTTTCCTAGTTTATGTGAATGACATCCTGGATAATTTGAGATCTAATGGGAAGCTTTTTGCAGATGATGCAAAGATATATAGGAAAATCAGGACATCAGATGATGCAATAATTCTGCAAGGTGACTTAGAGAAACTGGAGGAGTGGAGTCTCAAGTGGCTTTTAAGTTTTAATGAAAAGAAGTGCGGTGTGATGCATGTAGGAAGGGAAAATCCAGGCCACAGTTACACCTTGGCAGGAGTGCAGTTGAGAAAGACCTGGGAGTAACCATCACAAGTGACCTAAAACCAGGCACTCATGTATCTAAAGTTGCTGCTAAGGCCAACCAGATGCTGGGGAGAATAAGAAGCACATTTACCTATATGAACATTGAAATGTTTAAATCCTTATACCTGGGTCTGGTACGACCACTGATGGAATATGCAGTTCAGGCCTGGTCTCCACAGGGCCGAGGGGACATTGAGAGGCTTGAAAAAATACGTCGAGCAACCAAATTTGTCCCCGAACTGAGTGACCTAAGCTATGAAGTGAGACTAGATAGGCTGGGTCTTACTACACTGGAGGAGAGAAGAAGCAGGGGCGACATGATTGAAGTGTACAAAATACTTAACCATTATGAAAACATAGACGCAGACCAGTTTTTCAAGGTGGCAGCAACTACAACTAATACTCAGGTTCAAACAAGAGGACATCACATGAAGCTTATAAAACCACAGCACCGAACAACGAAAAGGAACAACTTTTTCAACGCCAGAGTGATAAACCAGTGGAATAGCCTTCCTGAAAGTGTAGTTGCCAGTTCAAGTGTAAATGCATTCAAAAATAACTATGACAACTACATGAAAGTTTTTATGAGAAGAGGCAACCTATGAGCCATAGCTCCCTAGCCTCTTAACTATTACTACGAACATGAAACCACTATGCCAATGACAATACTCTGATTGAACATAGCAGCATTTATGTAGTAAAAGTAATTTTGTTGTTGTAAGTGGCAATGCCCTTATCTAAATTTACCAGTAATTCTAACATGTCTCAGGACTATCAGTTGAGCTACATGTCATTTGTACTTCAAGAATTATAAGGGTGCAACACCTGGCTATGTCTCTGTCCAATACATCCCAGCTGTGCCTATTTGGATACACACAAAGTCTTGAGTACCATCTAACTTAACCTCACCTGACCTAACTTCAACAGAGTTGAGTCTAGGCTAGGCTAGTCTGGCCTGGCCTGGCCTGGCCTGGCCTGGCCTGGCCTAGCCTAGCCTAGCCAAGCTTTAGCTTAGCCTAGCTTAGGCTAACCACATTGTATAATATATACAGGTTATGGCCACTAAGCCAGTTTCCCTAAGGCCAACCCGTCTCTGTAAAACCCATCCCTTTACACTTCGTATGGATACGGATCCCATGGCCATGGGCACTACTCAGTCTACTGTCAAACAACGCAGGCATTGGTAATGATAAGTAAAGTTGTAATTCATCACGTAAATACTTGAGCATGCTAAGAATGTAAATAAAATATTAATAACAGTTCTAAATGATGTTATATAAGTACTTAATATTACCCAAAGTTCTGAAATGTGTTTAGAACTGCAATTTCCACGACTGTATCTACAACCAACAAAAAATTACTCTTGTGCAACCACACCTGGCGTCAAAACACCCCAGACTTTTTGTGCGACAGTTAAATACATTATTACAATTACACGAGTTTTACCATGTCTGCGTGGTTTGAATAATTATTGTTTGAAAATTCCGTGGAATTCTCGTCCCCTTATGCCAAAACGCGGAATTCTCTTACTTCGAAATTACGTCAGGAATGACTTGAGACCTTCCTCCACAAGAACTGGATGCGTTCCAATTATATTCTTGTTGAGTATAAATAAAGAAAAGAAAAAAAATATATGAATTCACATATTTTTAAGAGTAAGATGATGGCCGTATATTTTTAATATGATGTTAAATGTTTGAAATAAGGTTATATTGTATATATTTTAAACACTTTAAGTTCTTAGGTAGATCTTAAGATGAACTCCATGGGAAGGTCAACAAGACTGTGAAGGGAAAATGGGAGACGGGATGAAAACGAAGTATAAAGCATCAAAGACTTGCAATTTTATACAATTCACAAATATCTACTTGAAATACAGCTGTGTAGTTATCGAATTTATTGTATTCATATATTTTCACATAACTCCATCGATGATCTAAGCATAGTTTGGTCCAGGAATGAGTTGTTAACTAATAACTTAAACATGAAGTAATTATAGTTATTTTCTTATGTTAACATACTCCATAGAAAATTAAACGTATACAAAGATACTTGAATTAATATAAATTCATGGAATTGTAGACAAAATATTGAAATTACAAAGAATATTGTCAATATACAATTCATTAACTGGCAACATTACACTGGTACGTAGTCCTTCGCAGCTCTCAGCGCGTGTACTCGTAAAGTTGTATTGGTGCAGTGAGGAAGTACACCTAAGAGTCTCATGTAATTTCTGTGAATTTGGGTGATTATCACCCATTTCGAATGTGCCTACCAGTGTATTCTTATAGTGTTAGTGATCATATAGTGCAAAAATGGAGGTGACGGAAACCCCGGATGAGATAAACTTGACCCAACAGGAACTGCAGATTCTCTCTGAACTTGACAGGTAAGGACATAAACACTTGCCCGCCCGCTCACTCAGCCCCGAGTTATTAACCTTCGCGAATCCTTCCTTAGCCTCTCAATGATATTCAGGATAACTTACAGGCTGTCCAGGGAGGTAAGATGCAACATGAAGCATCGTCCATGATCGTTTTCCAGAAGTCTTGTTGTGCACCGGTCTGTAGCTTGCATCGGGTGGAACTATTTCGACCAGGACATTGGAAATTCCTATAAATATATACAATTTAGCCATAGATAGATAATATATCTTAATATGTTGCCATTAATTGAAATATATATAATGTGTATATGTAAACATCCTTACTGAAATAATGCAATCAAAATAGGTTTTACAAATTCACTGTTAGAGGCACAGATTGACAGAATCCATTCAAAACATATATTCCTGGATTTACTTATACAGTCCAGTGAAGTATAATGGAAATACATTCCAACAGTTGACATTTCTGTTCTGTTTGTTTTTAGTGTAAGACGAATGTGCCAATAACTATCTAACCAGCACCACCTCAGCAATGGTGCTGAGGTGGTCTGCCTAGGATTGGGGCAATAAGTCTTTGCTGGCTTATGTGGTGCCCCCCCCATTTGCCTCATTAACGGATAAATTTTGGCCATAAATCCACTCATTGTATTTGCTGCAACTGCCTCTCTTGGCAGATTATTCTACTCATTAACAATTCTATTTGAGAAAAAGTACCTATGTCAATTTGTGGTTATTGTTTAAAGATTTTCAGTGGATGTCCTCTATTTGTTCCCTGGTCCATGATGAAGTCCTCAACCCTCAAACCCTCCAGTCCCTTCATTATTTCAAATACTTCATTAAGGTCACCTCTAACTCTGCATTTCTAGTGTCACAAGCCCAGTTTTATCCAGTCTCTCTTCGTAGAGATCATCCTTGATACTGTGCACCATTCTTGTCATCCATCTTTGCACCTTTTCAAGGTTGTCAATATCTTTGTATATAAGGTCTCCATGCATGATGACAGTACTCAAAATGGGGGTCTTACCAAGAATTTATACAAATTTACTATGTAGTCTTTGCTCTTATACATTATTGCTCTTCTGATGTTTCCCTGGTTGGCCTTTGAAAGCACTTCAGCAATGAGGGCACTTGGACAGAGCAATGTACTTAACCCCAAAATCTTTCTCCTGATCTTCATTCACAATTTCTTGTTCCCCCAGTTTATATGTTTGATGTTTCCATGGCCAATATGGATATACTTGTACCTTTCCACATTAAGTGACATTTGCCAGGGCTCTGACCAATTATACATTCTGTTTAAGTCATCCTGTAAGCGGTTGGCATCTTCCTGTGTTACTACTTTATTAAAAAAAATTTTTTTATCATCAGCAAACTTGAGGATGTGAGAAACAGTATTATCATCAATGTCATTTATAAATATAGTGAACAATAGATGCCCCAATACTGATCCCTGGGGTACATCATTATTAACCTTCCTCCATTCCAATTTGTGTCCCCGTATTATGACAACCCTCTGTTTCCTTTCCTTTAGCCAGTCGCTAATCCATTCTTGTATGATCTCTCCATGTGTCTTAATCTTCCTTAACCTCTTCACTACGGGGCACATCGCATGTCTGGCAGCATTAGCTGCCCGACGTGCGATGTTGCGTCATAATAATCGCATTACAAAAAATAAAGTCAGTGCTCAATTGTTCGTTATCTTTCACCCGTGTAGATACGACTACAATAAATATAATCAAGATGCCGACGTCGGCATCATCGAGTACCCACTTGCTCCTCATGCCGCCTACGTAGGCGTCACCGTATGGAAGTGGTTAACAGCCTCTAGTATGGAACCTTATCAAAAGCCATGGAGAAGTCCAGGTAGATGACATCCACAGGGTAGCCTGAATTTATGTAAGATGTTATTTTCTCAAGGAATGTCAATAGGTTTGTCAGACAAGATCTTCCAGATAAAAAACCATCCTGAGATCCTTTGATCAGTTTGTGTTCCTCAAGATGCTTTATTATTGCATCTCTAATCAAAGTTTCCATAATCTCGTTCACTTGAGATGTCAAGCTTATTGGTCTTTAGTTTCAAGCAAGTCTTTTTGATCCCTTTTTAAAAATAGGTGTCACATTTGCCATCCTCCAACCATCTGGTACTTTTCCAACCTTCAAACTTCTCTTAAATATAAAACTTAGTGGTAGTGCTGCCAGTCCTCCCAAGTTCTTTAACACTGCTGGATGTACATTATCATCACCTGGTGATTTCTCTGGATTTAATTTATGTAGGATCTTAATTACTCCCTGTGTAGATAGATCCATCTCTTGTAGCATTTAGTTACCTGAAGCATTATAGATCATTCTTGGTTCAGGAATATTTGCTGTAGATTCCTCTGTGTACACTGTGGAGAAATATTTGTTTAAGATCTTAACCATCCTCTCATCCTCAGATACCATGTCTCCATTCACATTCTCCAGTGGTCCAACACTTTCTTTTGGCATACCTATAATATGCTTTTGGATCTTCTTTTACTCTCTGTGCTATCTTAGATTCATATTTCCTTTTGGCTTGCCTAATGAGTTTTCATGTTCTATTCATGGCCCTTTTGTACCTCAAGTAGTCATTTTAGCGGTCCATCTGAAATTGTTTAATTGTTTATACCAGTGAAATTTATTTTTCCTTGCCTTCAATATATCTCTATTCCACCACAGTGGTTTCCTTTTCTTATTCTCACACCTCTTTGTAGGTACATTGAGCTTTACTATGTCATATTCCTCAACAAATAAATTCCACATTTCTGAAAATTCTTTGTCTTTGAATTTCTCTTTCCATTGTATTTTTGCAAATACTTTTCTCATATCCTCGTACTTGGCATTCCTGTAATCAAAATATTGTTCTTTCCAAATCACTTTTCCCCCCATCAGTGGGAATATCATCACCAAATCTAAAATATTTCCCCCTTCTTGTTGATTGCTTCACATAATGAGAAATAAATTTGTCCATCACTAGATTTAGGAAGGCTTGCCTTCTCTTTCTGCCTGTAACAAGTCCCATTTGATGGAACTATGATTGAAGTCCCCCACATACAATTACTTGGTCAAATCTCTCACAAGCCTCTTGTATCTTATTATGTAGATTTCTCTCTTCTTCTGTGGCTGACATTCTATGATAGCACACACCCAACACAATATCCCCATTTTCTGCTTTAATTTTACACAACACTAATTCCATATTATCACTCATTAAATCCAGAGCACTTACTCATTTGATTTTTGAAATATGCCACACAGCCACCTCCTTTCCTATTCATTCTATCCTTCCTTATTACAGTACTACCTCTCATTAACGGACTAAAAGGGAGGTAACGGTGTCCATTGATTTGGAGTGGTTTTTGGGTGGCATAGTGATTGTACAGCACAAAAAAACACCGCAAACACAGCAAATTAACGTCCGTTAATGAGAGGTAGTACTGTATATCATATCCCTGTAGACTGATTTATGGATGAGATGTACCACTATTTGACCATGACTGTTATCAATATTACATCAGGATCCTCTTCATATACCATTTCTTCTAACTCCAACATTTTGTTCACAATACTTCTAGCATTCTAAAGCTTTACAAAGGAGGAGCATGCTGACAGGAGACCTTTTGGTTCATAACTAGGTCAGATGTGGAAAAAAATTATAGTAATGATAAATAAATACAAATTATAGTAATGATAAATATATACAAATTATAGTAATATAAATAATAATAAACAAAATAAATGCATAGGTATAGTTAAATAATAAACAAACAGGAAAATAGTAAATGATAATAAATTGACAGATAAATAATAATAAATGAAAATCAAGCAAATAATAATAAACAAACAGACAAATAATAATAAACAAATAATATAAAATAAATGGCAGGCATTACAGCATCTTGCTTAGGTGTTTATCTAAATGAATCTTAAAGCTTCAAACTGAACTACATTTCACTGCCTCTGCAGGAAGTTTACAAATTAGCACTCCATTGTGTTTTCTATAAGTCTGCATAGTGCTATTAGTCATATGACGGCCTCAAACTACACAATTTACATTCTGTGTTTGTTCTAAACCAATCAAGCTTGGGTCTGGGAATTCACCATAGCCATGCTTAACTGGTGTTCTGATGTTCCTGGTCTCTGAATTTGCTCTGCCAGCACTGTTTCTCTGTTTACAATCACCAAGTTTTTTTTCCCCTTGGTCTCTTCTGTGCTTGTTCCTTCCTCAACTCGTAATCCTGTTTACTTTCTAACTTGGTCATATCCCTGTTAATAAACACTTTGCTCCATGCTCCCTTATTCCATAGCCTCTTGGGATTTTTCAACACTTTCTGATACGGACTCCATGTCTTCACAATCAACATCCCTGGTCTGCAGCTATTATTCTCACTGCCTTGGCTTGATGGAATTCTTGTTATCTCCACTACATCCTCCTCTTTCACACCTAGAATATTCTTGAAAAGGCAATTCACTACCTGTTCATCATTTTTTCATGTCACCAGTTTCCATGGGATCATTTTTCACTTCAACCATTTCAATTTCCTCTATCCCCTTAATGATAACATTACATTCCTTAGTTTCCTTTTCTCTAGCCTCATGTACCTCAGCCCACACCATTTTTTAAGTTTCATTTCTAAAAGTTATACTCCTTATATTCTCACTGTTGTCTAATCTGTCCTCCATCTGATCCACTCTTACCTATAATTTGTCATTACTATCCTTCAAATTATTCTCAAGTTTCAGCACATCAACAGTCTTGTTATTACACAGTGTGCAAAACCAGTGAATCCTTGCTTCACTCAGCTCCTTGAAGAGGTCATATTTCCTTTCATCGATGTTTTCACATTCAATGTGAAACCACTTGGTACAATACTCAGTACATGGGCAGGTGTTCATCTTCCACTTCATGTTTGCATTACCTACAGTAATCAAACTGCCTAGAGGTCACCTCCATTTGTTGTGATGTTTTCCTGGTTTGTCTTCGGTTACTGCCACCTACTTGGCTGTTTTGCTGTTTTCGTCCTCTACCTGTCATTAATGTTCCCAGATCCTACTATTTAGGCACTGTTCAAGGCTTATTGGCTTGGGAGCACCTTAAAAGTAATAGAAATAAATATTCTACTGAGCTCAGCACTGCACACTTGTCCAAAAAAGCTGATGAACAAACTTGTCTGAATTACTAAGTAATGATATTTTAATAGTATTTGACTAAGGGTTGGTTTCATTCTACCTAAGTGATAGTAAACAAACCTATCAAAACCAAAGCTAAAATTATTCTTCTGAACCTATCAACCTAGCCTTGTGGCCAGACCCAGGCTCCAAACCCTAGCATGAGGTTATACCTCTGAATTCGTTTCCAAACCAGTAATGCTCCCAGTTCCTTGCCATGGTACTGTGCCCCAAAATAACTCCCACCCACCCAAAACTTAACTTGGTAAGGGACAGACCCCCTCCCCCCACTACCTAGAACATGATATTTGTAAAAGGACAGGGTATTGCACTTGCAGTAGCACCTTCCTGTTCTTTTTAGTTAACTGTTTCATGCTGCTTCTTCATCTTGTCTGTTTTTCCATGTTACTATGTTGTGTTTTTTAAAAAGGGTACTTTTATAACCTGTGTATGGTTGTAGCAGTATGATGTTCCTGCTTCACTCATCTATGCACAGTTTGATGATTCAAAGGACCAAGGATGCAAGTTGTCAACATCTTTACCTCCATGGAGAGATGCAGCACCAGACCAGGCACAACGTATCAAGTACAACAGTATTTCCTCCACCTTTTCACATGAAAACTGATGACCAGTCCCTTCCTCTGACAGCACAGATGACAGAGAACCAATGCCATACCAATACATTGTAGACAACAGTATAATGTTTCTCTGCAGAGGGCCGGAGGACCATTCCCAGCTGTTGTGGAGCAGAGGGTTTCCAGTCAGTGAAACTTAGGCAAAAGTTGTTATTCACTATACCAACATAACAGGTGTAAGCATTTCTTCTTCAGCGACACTTTTCATCCATTGTAGGTTTCATATGTTAGTCTTTGCCCTAAAATGAAGTAATGAATAAAAGAACTACTCAATATTAAAATTAAATGACCAAATCCTTTGTGAGAAAAAAAATCCTGGGCCTCATTTTTTATATTCACATGTCCCTCAGCCCACACATCAATGACCTGAAAGTGAAAATCAACAAGAAAATAATTATATTAAGATTGGTAGAAAGCATGGGCTTTGGTCTAGAAGAAAGCTCCAATCACAGTTTACAAGCAGTTTTTGGGAACCACACTTGGATATGCTTTCACATCATAGTTCCCAACAATCAGAAAAAGCAACACATTACAATTTTTTTCAAAATAAAGTACCAAGAATAATAAAATGCATTTGAGCTACCATAGTAGAACATTTGTGTACAGAAACCAAAATCATTCTCATAGAACATCACATGAAAATGAGCCTTTCGACCCTACTCACCCATATTGTTACATCACTAGCACAACCAGCTGAAAACAGAAAAAAATACATCAATATACTGCTCATACATCTGCAACAAATTAACCTGCATGTATCCATGTTGGACTACAGTCAATTGTAGATGTCTTAGTAGTCTGCTGCTAGTGTACTTAGATTAAGCAAGAAAAGTCTTCCTCATGGATGAAGGGTCATTCCTGTTCCCAGCCAAACTGCTCAAGTTAAAGGCAGTGCAGTGAGACTACACTTCCACAGCAGGACCTAACAGCCAGAACTGGTGTACCCCCTTCCTCATTAAAAAGACTAGGAAAGTCCACACTGTAATACTATATGTGTGTTGTCAGCTGATCTAAGCTGTCAGTGGGTTGCTGTAACAAGCATCAACTAATAGTACTGCACATTAGGGGGATTTTTTGTGCAGGTTTTCCTATCACTTCATTATATGGCAACCCACATCCTTAACAGAAATACTTGTCTGCACCAACATACTGTACATGTGGTATCAATTGATAGTGCTGTATAGTTAGTGGATCTTTTTTGTTTGATTTAGGGAGAGGGAGGGGTCCAGTGGAATGTGTCATTTACCAGAGGACATCTTTGTATTAAGTACACTTCCTTTAATGGTGAAATTGTCCTTTTAAAGCACAGTATGTTTTACATTGTTTGAAAATACAACATTACAGACATTTGCAAGCCATTTTCATTAATTTGACATTTATATTAATGTGCCCCCTGCTACCAACCAATCTATACTAACAGCTGATGTCTGGATCTTCTAGTGCCTCCTTTAATGACTAGTTTACAACCTTTTATTATTGTACCTATGGGACCCTACCACATGACATCCTCCATTGAACCCTTACCCACAGCCCAAATATTCATCAAGTATACAGCAGTGTGCTTACACCATCTGCTAATTTTTTATGGTTTGGCTCATTTGTGCTATCAACCAATGCATACATTAGTGACATGTTTAAATCCTTTTTATTGCACCTTGGTGTATCTGCCCCTGTCACAAGACCAATATATCTGTACTCATCCCAAACATGCAGTGCTATCAATCAGTACCTACACCATTTTTCAATGTATCCACTAAGTCCATGTAGCATACATCAATTGATAATGCATAATGTAGCTTATGAAATAGACATGAGAAGGAAAAATGAATAGCAGTGATGGAAATAGGGGGAGTATGTAAGGATACTGTGTTTATTTATGTTATTTCTAGTCTTTTTTGTATGTTGTTTCTATAATAATGAGGGCATTCATTATAATTTCCAGCAAAAATCCTGGCTACAGCCTTAGTATATATCTTGTTTCCAAATCTCATTTCCATCACTGGGTCAATCATTCAATATATTGCCCCAGATAACCCTTCCAGGGGGCCTGTGGCTCACAGGTAACCAGCAACAACCACTGGTTTGGCCCTTGAGTCACTTAACCACTTCAGTATGAGTCAACTCTTTGTGTGCAGCATTGGCTGCCATATGTACAGTGCATGACACTACTTGCATTACAAAATCTTCTCCTCCTCATCCTCATCCTCATCTTCATCATCCTTGTCTTGAGGGCTTTTTCTGTGAAGCAGATGTCTAGAGGGGGTTGATAAAGTAGGGAGTTTGTTAGTTGGTCTTGAAATGCTTGTCCTTTAACCTGTTGTATGGTGCAGAATACAATTGTAAAGGTGGTAGCTTAGCTGAGGTGTTGGGACAGCCTCATCCCCTTCAGCATGGGTGCCCTACCCTAAACTGAACAAAATCTTATGGCATTGGTCAGAATAAAACTGGTCATTGTTTTGAACAGGTTATAATCCAGTATGGTTTTAATTTCCATAAGTTTGGTGGCAATTTATTATTTTTATCTATTTGTATTGTACAGGGCTGGGATGACTCTCAGGGTGTTTTTCTTTGTGCTCAATTGTATAATGTTTGGATGCTAGGATTCTATCATATCTTAATTTTGAAGTGGGAGAAAGAATGGATACCTGCCAGTTGTAGTTATGAGAGATGGATGTTGGATAGAATTATCTCTGCTTATCTTCAAAATTCATCAACACCTTCAGCTGGAGGTGCAGTCCTGAGGAGGTTACACCCTGTCTCCAAACTAAACCCAAAATCTTTCTCTATCAACTTCAGCAATTTTCCCTCACTTTTTAAAATAAGGAGAGCTAACAGCTGGCAATAGCTCCCCACTTCCTCTCACCAGCTGCTGATGTAGGAACAATCCCACATATAAGAACATAAGAATAAAGGAGACTGCAAGAGACCATAAGGCCTACACTAGGCAGCTCCGTATCCATCACCACCTGTCGTCCCCATCCATAAAGTTGTCTAATCGTTTTTTAAAACAACTGATAGTTTCAGCACTTACTACATGGTTACTAAGTTTATTCCATTCATCGACCACCCTATTAGTAAACCAATTCTTGCCTATTTCCTTCTTTAATCTAAATTTGTCCAGTTTATACCCATTGCTGCGAGTCCTGCCCTGTTGTTTTATTATGATGACCTTGTTTGCATCTCCCTTGTTATAGCCTTTGATCCACTTGAACACTTCTATTAGATCACCCCGCACTCTGCGTCTTTCCAGAGAGTGTAAGTTTAGGTGCCTAAGCCTCTCTTTGTAAGGCAAATTTCTGAGTCCATGTATCGTTTTGGTCATTCTTCTCTGTACTGATTCTAGTGAATTTATGTCCATTCTGTAGGATGGAGACCAAAACTGTACCGCATAGTCAAGGATGGGTCTAACTATCGCTAGATAGAGTTTAATAATTACCTCTGCACTTCTATTCGTTACCGTCCTAGCAATGAAACCTAATGCACTGTTAGCTTTATTTCTGGCGCTAATGCACTGCTTCCTGGTTTTAAGGTCCGAACTCACCAGAACTCCCAAGTCCCTCTCGCACTCAGATTTGTCTAAAAACGTGTTATCTAAGATTTATCTATTTTTGGGGTTGTGTAGCCCTACGTTTAACACACTACACTTAGAGATATTGAAGTTCATTTGCCATTTCACTGACCATGTTAACAATTTATTAAGATCATCCTGCAGAATCTATCATAACTCAGTCAACAATTTGGCTTTTTTCACAGAATGATCCTTAGGAGGATCTAAAGTCTGTTGCTGCAACTGTGAGACTGCAGGTGTCTAGTCAGTGGAAGTTGAAGCAAGATTTAATATTATTAGGTCTGATGTCATGCATAAGGTTTCATTACTTCATCATGGCACCAGTCTTAGTACCATTTCCTCAGAGATGTCAGACATGACATCAACAGGTTAATATCCAAGTAGTGCATACAATCTATGCATTGGTTTCAGACACTAGCATCACAAACTTCCAATAAAAAAGTAAGGTATTACAATGAATCATTAGGTGCATACAGACACCATCCACTTACACAGACCAATGTTTTACATCTGCAAATATCTCTATATCCTTAGCACACAGTATGTAACATTTGCCGAACAAAGCCCTTCACATCCATCACATTACAAGATAGTTTCCACCAACATGTAGCCATTTATGTAATGCCCAGAATGTTACGTGATACCTAGCATTCTCCCATCACCCCCACCCAATCACATAGAAAGATTTGGCTAGTATTCACCAGTTAGACCTACCTAAAGTGGATAGATTTTGATATGTTCATTATGCAGGACGTAGGACATACAAATGCTAGGTAATGCAACAGATGACACATGTCCATACTGTGAAGATGCTTCACATACATCTGCGTATTCATACCCTGTGTGGTCATTATTGCCTGCGTAATTTTTATTCAGTCACTATTTTAGGGACTTCAGTGACCCTCCAGTGAACCTGCAATGCATCATTCTTTAGTGATTGGAGACTAATCTCCACTCAGAAAAATGTAGATCACTAAACTTCTACTATTCTTCCTTTCTGTTATCCTCTTTAAATCTCTCCTTTAATGTCTCAATGACCTCATTCCTTCAGCATCATATTGTCACCAAAAATAGAAGCAGGAGACAGGGATAACCCTTCATCCACAAGAAGCTAAGATAAGAGGGAAACAAGGGTGATGGATGGGAGTGAGTATGTACCCTGACTTGACATTGTTACCCTCTGTATAAGGGGGGAAACCCTTGGTATATAGATTGATAGAAGAACAGAAGCACCGGGTTTTATTGACAAAATATTAGTACATAATCTACTCACAAACTGCACCACATCCATGGCAGCATTTAATAATGGAGGACCAGGAGTGGAGACGTTGATGGGAACCCATGTGGCTGTTGGTTTGCTTCATGGTTTCACTCTTATGACTCGTTGATGCCACAGGCAGATGAACATTTACTTATATTGAAATTGTATATTTAAGGTGAAAATCACATATTCATTCACACTATTCCAATACAGGTTATTTCAAGTGAAATAGATTTTTGCCCACCTCCACCACCTTGACTCTTGTCCCCTTCCTTTCTCATGTATCTTGGAGGGGCAGTTGTGAGCTATGTTTAGCACAGTACAACAAAACCAATCCAGGTGAACAGGTAGCTTGTGAAACATTATGTATTAGAAATAACCAAAAGAAATCGGCTCCTCAGCTCACATCCACTCCCTTGCTCTTTGGAACCTTGCAACCATTAAGAAATGGCAGTGCACACTATTTTGAATATAGTTATGGTCTTTAAGCTATAAATAAGTTCTTTTATTCTTCAATAATTGGGGCCTATTCTGTCAAAACAGAATGCTGATCACCTTTAGCATCTGCTGCCCTCAATGAATCTCCTTTACTACCTCTTCAGCACAGTATTGTTCACCAAAAGAAAAAAGTTCTGGTTTATAAGCAATGAAATTGTGTTTCAAACTGCTAAGACACAAGTTTTCTAGCCAAAATACATAAGTACTGTATTTGTAGATGGCAGATACACATTGTTAACTGAGCACTCTGTAAACCAGGCATGCTTTGTCTAAGTTAACAGATTTGTGGGTGCTGCTGTGGATTCAGTTTATCTCTTCATCACTTGGATTAATGTTTATATGTGCATTCTGGATATGTATAATGTTTCTTAACCTACGTATGTATTCCTGTCCAGCTTCTTGTCTCATTGTCTTGGTTAATACATAAATCATAAATGATTTTGCCTTTCCACCAAGTGAGCAAATGAACAAAGTGGAGGAAAATTTACACCACAATAGAAACAAACAAAATGATAACCCACTTATGTTTTCATTCATCTTAGCATTGTATTCAATATTTAAGCTTATTACATTTGTTTTAGATTTGGATACTTGTTTCCAGTATTGCCAAGATATAGAAGTTGAAATTGTGGTGACTGTAATTGTATAGAAATTAGTCACCAAGAGTCTTACCTCACAAAATATAGACAGGATCATCATCCTTAAACACTACTCACATGTCAGTGTGTTACGCCATCCAACAATACATCACTGCTGCATAATACATAGCAAAACATTTTCAGAGGTATGAGAATGAGCCAGAGTAGATGTGATTATCCTCTCATAGTTACTTCCTTGCCTAAATTCACCCCTTAATATGAGGATAGACATTTGAACTAATCCCACTGAACAGGAATAATATTCTTGTTTGATCATGTTAGTGTACACCTTACACCAGTGAACTTAGACTCTAGTTTCTCCACCTTTTCACAAAAGGAAGGCTGACATCAAGTAACTGTTTTCCTCATATAGCATAAGCTGGTGGCATAAGAACAGTCCCATGCTAATACAACCCAGGCATTAGTTCAATATTTCTTTCCAGATTGTGGCAGGACCTGAGGATTATGGTCAGCCACTGTGGGGCTACAGGTTTCCAGTCAATGAAACTCAAGGCATTGATTATTATTATTATTATACATGTACTGGGTTTTATATGGAGGGTATTTTATTTTTGTGTATTGAATTTTTTATTTAGTTACTGTGGTGATTCTCACCTCACCCATCTCCCAGTAGGCCCTTTTAGATGTATAGATTATTGTGGTATTCTAATTTTTAGCCTTGATCATCTTTGTAGGGACCATACAACCACTCCTCGTTTAATGACGACAATTCGGACCAGCATCGCCGTCGTTAACCGAATTGGTCATTAAGCGAAAGTGTATACATATACCTGTACGTACTATCATACGAGGAGAGATTGGCTAAACTGGAGTTACCGACACTGGAGCAAAGAAGAGAGAGAGGTGACCTATTGACCATCTACAGAATCATGAGAGGCACAGAGGTACTCGATAGAGAGAACTTACTTAACTGGGACAAAAGAAACACAAGAGGACATGGAAAGAAAATAAAAAAACATAGCTATAGAAGAGAACTGAAGAAAAACAGTTTTCCTCATAGAGTTTTGGACACTTGGAACAAACTGGACAATGAAATAGTATGCGCAAAAACCATTCATGAGTTTAAAAACAAACTAGACACTGCAAGATACAAAGGCGGGACATCACGAGCATAGCTCCCCTTCCCGCAAAATACAACTAGGTAAAAATACATGTACTGTATGTACAATGTCCAGCAATACATGTATCTTTATTTTCGTGTATTTTCACTCTTTTATACAGTAAATTAAAGCTTTATTTATGGTTTTGATAGTACAGAAAGCCCTCAAATAATGTGTATAATCAAATCCGCGTATGCTGACATTCCATATTAAATACCGTTTTTTTTTTGTTTTTTTTTTTTTTTTTTTTTAAGTTTCGACCATAGGCGCAATATAGCAATAGAAAATTAATTATTAATTTTGTAAATTAAAATGTATCAACGTACTATGCAATTTTGTGGGCGGAAATGAAAATAAAAAATACATTGCTACAAGCAAATGTGGAAATGAAAATAAAAAATACATTGCTACAAGCAAATATGCTAATGAACGAAGTCGGTAGCATAGGATCGGGACGCCATCTTGTCGTCTGTCAATTGACGGCCTCAGTATTTCCGACAGTACCTCGCCAGGTACATTTTCTTGAAGGAATGTTATGGAGCGTAGATACATGCATTCCTTCAAGCTTCAAGAACTTTGTATACCCCGCAAGCTGAGAGGGTGGTTGAAAAGCCCGCCAATGTCACTCACAACGACGACGAGCTGGATGACATTTAATTTGCAGGTAATGATTTATTAAACACAGGTTAGTTTAGTTTAGGTTAGGTTAGACGAATTTATCCTTTCATTTCTTCGACGTCAGCATCTATCATAACAAACATGGCGTACCGTTCGTCCGACACAACTTCGTTACTTACGAAATCTGTTTTAGCACCTTTTTTGTTTTTTTATTTCCGCTCACAAAATTGCATATTACGTTGATACATTATAATTTACAAAATTAATAATTAATTTTCTATTGCTATATTGTGCCCATGGTCGGAACTAAAAATTTACCAATACCGGTATATACTGTACACCAGATAGTTTTTGCAGCTTGCAGGATGGTATATGTAGACCTAAGCTTCAGAACACTACCTCACAGCTAATATCCACCGTACAAGTTCATTTATAACATCATACAAATTTGCCTCAGCCAACTTATCATACACGACGTCGTAACTTCGGGAGATTTACGTTAAACGAATATTGGTCTGTCATAAAGCCCGTCGTTACTCCGCGTTGTCGTTAACCGAGTAGGTCATTAAACAAGGAGTGGTTGTACTACTTTCAGAAAGGTGCCGGCAGCAGCCAGTAAATCCCATGAGCTCTGTTTGCTTCAAGTTAAAGTAATTGCACGTATGTGTATGTTTACCTGATTGTAGTACAGTATATGGGGTTCAGTGGATCAGATGCAATTACAGACACTACATCAGTCACTAGGTTAAAACAAGACATTAAACTTGAACTACTTGAAACAAGAAGACAAAAACACTGACAACAAATTATGTACAAAATTACACCCAACAAATACAGGAATAACTAGAGGCAGTCACAACCTAAAATACCAAACAAGCACCAACATATTTAAGTACTCATTTTTCCCCTGTAGCATCCAAAAGTGGAATCATCTCCCATTCCTTGAAGTTAAACACTTCAGTGTGATGACACCTATGTAGGCGTCATGAGGCGCGAGTGGGTACACGAGGATGCCAGCGTTGGCATCTTGATTATATATACGGTATATTTTTTGTTGGGATGCATGAAGTGGAATGGGCGGGGGGATTGGGGGGTGAGGTAGTATGTGTGAGCAAATTTTGACACAGCCCGAAGGGATTTCTCCCCATCTCCTTTATACATGGGGGGACAGAGAGGGGGGGTCGCCGATTTAATGAAGCGGCCTTGCTGTGTCTTGCGACACTGCTTCTGACCCAGGGCAGTGGACAAGGTGCAGGGATGACCCATCATCCAGGATGTGCTAAGATGAGAGGGAGGGTGGAGGGGTGTGGAGTGTATTCAGGGATGGAATGGGTGGGAATGATTTTATGCCTATTCCTTTTTGGCTACCTCCCTTGTAAGGGGGAAAAAGCCTTGGTATATGTATGTATGTATGTATATTTTTTGTAGTTGTACATGAATTACACCAGGATTCCGTGAACTGGTTTGATCACATTTTC
Organism: Oratosquilla oratoria; assembly: GCF_046742065.1. Taxonomy (NCBI): domain Eukaryota; kingdom Metazoa; phylum Arthropoda; class Malacostraca; order Stomatopoda; family Squillidae; genus Oratosquilla; species Oratosquilla oratoria. The sequence continues at coordinate 74,691,962 of NC_134782.1, read as the reverse complement.
TGTGTTTATTATTACTCAGAGTAAAAGAGAACAAGTAATATAGCAGTGACTTTATATTTTATAATGTGAGTAGTATGATGCAAATTACATATGGCAGCCAATGCTGCCTGCGATAATTTGAATCATACTGAAGTGGTTAATGGTCCCACTCTTGATACTTTTAGAAACAGGATCACCCATCACAACCTCCCTCTCCTCAATCCAGACCCTGGTCATGACCCAAGTTCTTATCCCACCATTAATCCTCCTAACCCCATTCCTAGTCTAGATCCTGTCCTCGACCCTTAATTCCTCTGCAAATCATGCCACCCATGAGCAGCTCTCTGCAGGTTCCCACAAAGAAAAAGACTTATCTTTGTCTTCACTTATCAAATTTTGCCTTAGATTAGTATTGATGGCCTGAACTTACTCTACAAATTTATGCATCTTATGTGGAATGCTGTGCTTCTTATATTTAAAGTGATCTGTCTTAATTTCTTGCCATGAAGACTTGTTCTTTTTATCTCATACCAACAGCTCGTGTCTATTTTTTCAGTTCCTTTTTCTGACCTAGATATCATATTACCTCTCTTCATTCTTGCAAAGTAGGAAGTCCCAATTTTTTACTCTACTTGTATCTTGTCAGCCAGTTCTGAAATAATTTTGGTTGTCACCTTTGGTATTTCACCTTACATGTTTTGGTGTGGTGACTGCACCATTGCTGCATATTCCAATCTGGGATGAGTCAGGCTTTCAACTTTTTAATGTCCTCACCCATGTACTGAAATGCCAATCTTAGGTTCTTGGGCAATTTATAACTTTTCAGCAGTTTTTGCTTAGGTCCATTTCTGGTATTATATATTTCTTTATATTGGAATTCATTTTGTGGAGTATGTAGGGGATGGAGTGGATGGGAGTGGTTTCTATCCCTTTTTCTTTTTGGCTACCTACCTACCTACCTACCTACCCTTTCATAATTCCAGTTTTGACAGATGTAATTTCTCCAATCTTTGTTCATATATCAAATTTGGTAGTGTAGGTGCCATTTTTGTCGCTGCTCTTTGGATTGTTTCTAATTTTCTTATGTTCTTTTTTGTGCTAGGTGTCCATAGTGTTGCAGCATACTCTAGTTTAGGTCTTATTAGTGTAACCACCATTTTCTTTACCATTTCTTCATCCATGTAGTCAAAGGCCACTTTCATTGATCTTAATAAGATAAAAGTCTCTCCAAGTAATTTATTGACATGTTTATCAGGTGTCAAGTCACTTGAGATTATCACTCCCAGGTCCCTTTCTGAATCGACTTTTTTGACTTCCTTGTTTCCAATTTTATATTGACCCGATATTCTATTTTTACTTTTTCTAAATCCCATTATGCTACATTTCTTAATGTTGAAGTTCATTTCACATCTCTGACTCCGTTCCCATATTTTGTCCAGATCTTCTTGTAGCGATATGCAATCTTCTGTGCATACTTTCTTGAGTAATTTGGCATCGTCAGCAAAGAAGTTTATGTAACAATTCACTCCCTCATCCATATCATTTATATATAGCAAACATTAAAGGAGCCAATACAATCTAGCGGGACGCCACTCTTCACATCTTCCCAGTTCAAATTTTTGTCTCTCAGTACCACACTCATTTTTCTCCCATTTAAGAAATCCTTCAACCATTCCAGTAGTTTACCTTGTATTCCTCCTATTATTTAAATTTTTCTTATTAATTTTTTATGTGGTACTTTATCAAATGCCTTCTGCAAGTCCAAGAAGGCACAATCCGCCCAGCCATCTTTCTTGTATTATCTCAATTAATTTCGAGTAAAAGCATATTAAGTTTGTGGTGCATGATCTTCCACTCCTAAAGCCAAATTGTTTGGGGTTTACTATTTTATCTTCTTCCAAGTGTTTTTTCCATGTGTTTTGATAACTTTTTTGCATATTTTTGCCACTGTGCTTGTCAGGGATACTGGTCTGAATTTTGTTGGATCTTCTTTGTTTCCTCCTTTATATATTGTTACTATGTTTGCATCTTTCCAGTCTTGCGGTACCTTTCCTTCTTTGAGTGAAAAGTCTATTATCTTGTATAATTTGTCTGTCAGTTCATTTATACACTCTTTCACTATCCAATTTGCAATTCCATCCGGTCCATGCGATTTCTTAACATCTAGGTTTATTATTTGGTCTCTTATTTCTTTCTGTGTTTCCTTTATTTCTTTCATTTTGGGGGATCTTTCTTGTCTATCATCCCAAATTTGTGAGCTCTCAATTGTAAAAAACAGACCTGAAATGTCTGATCATAACTTCTGCCATTTCTGTGTCGTCTACAGTGGGCGCGTAATTAACGAGACACAAATGTAAACACTTGTGACATTTAAATAATCATTTAAAGACCTATAAATGGCTTATTACATACCTTATTTACCAAGCGATTTTCCTTTAAGCTTTATGACCTTCTCCAAACATGCCGGGATGCATCTTGCCAGGTTTTGTACGTGTTGAGGAATAATATTATCCCAAATATCCTGTATTTCTGTTTTTAGCTTAGCTACAGTGAAGACGTCACGATCTTGAAGCTGTTTTTTAATTACATGCCATACGTGCTCAATGGGATTTAGGTCTGGAGAATTTCCAGGCCATTTTTTGAAGTAATCAACACCACAGTCTTCTAACCATTGGGTAACAGACCGAGCTGTGTGAGCAGGAGCTCCGTCCTGCATAAACCAACTAGCATTGCACTTTTCAAAACTTTCAGGCAGGTTATCACACAATAATTTGAAATAAGTGTGCTGATTTACACTCATTTTGTGCAAGAAACACTAAATTGCCAACTCCACCAAATGCAAAGCATCCCCACACCATAACACTTGCAGCATGTTTCACCACTTTAGCTGTATAGCGAGGGTCATTAGGGTCAGACCCCCTGGGGCGCCTCACACGCTTCGACCTGCAGCCCGACGACACCACAAACGTTGACTCATCACTCCACAATACTCGTTCCCAGTCTTCTAAGGACCAGTCCTTATATTTCTTGCAAAATGCTATGCGATCACGTATGTTTTTTGCACTTAGGAGGGGAAGAACTTTAGCACAGCAACTACGGTATTGTAAATCTTTGGCTAAATGATCAGAAATACATCTTACAGACACATCATGCAGCAGTGCAGGGTTATTTTCTTTCAGTTTTCGAGCTGTGAGCGTTGGATCTTTATCTAACTGCCTCCTAATAACCGTAGAAGTACGATTTGATATCTTCCTTGGCCGACCAGAGCGATGCTTTGGAGTAGGAATGATGTCACTTCCTCCGTCTCGAAATTTCTTGGTCCACTTTTGCACTTGACGCACTCCAATTCCCACACGAGTAGCAATATCTTTACACTTATAACCCTCCTTATAGAGGGTTATGATTGTAACAACTGTGTCTCTTTCCAGCTCTTTACCACTTCCCATTACGGAGATATCAAGGCACAAAAACAGAGACCACCGCAAAAAAAGAGACTACTCCCCGTGAGAGATGTTTAGAAACTGACTCCATGTGACATCGAGTGCGCCTAAACAGAGTTGCCAAGTAGTGCGTATTGTCTCGGCTAAATACGGGTACAAACGCTAGCATTGAAAAATAGGGAAAAGTTTGGGCGGAAATTTGTATTTTTCGCATGTTTTGAGTTTAGCTGAAAGTTTGGGCGCCTATAATTTTGCGCCCAAACTTTTCGCGGCCACTGTATATATTCTTTATCTCCTTCACGCAATTTTACTATTTCGTGTTTATCCTTTAATTTGTCATTTATATATCTATAAAAAAGTTTAGGTGTGTGTGTGTGTGTGTTTACCTAGTAGTATCTCGCAATATCTAGTTTGTTCTTAAATTCATGTATGGCATTGGCACACACTATTGTTCCATCCAATTTGTTCCAGACATCCACCACTGTGTGTGGAAAGCTTTTTCTCTCTCTCTCTCTCCCTCCAGATCTCTTCTATAACTCCTTTTTTGAGTTTTTCATGTCCCCCTTGTTTTTCTTCTATTCCTATTAAATAAGTCTTCTCTGTCAAGGACTTCCATGCCTTTCATGATTCTGGAAATGGCCAACAGATTGCCTCTTTCTCTTCTTTGTTCTAGGGTTGGTAGTTCCAGTTTAGACAATTTTTGCTCGTATATCAGTTTTGAAAGTGTTGGGGCCATCTTTGTAGTTGCTCTTTTTTGTACTGGGTGGCCATAGTGTCACTGCGTACTTCAATTTTGGTCTTATCAGTGTGACTAGTATTTTCTCTACCATTACCTTGTCCAAATAATTAAAAGCCACCTTTATTGATCTTAATAAATTGTAGGTTACTCTGACTTTTTTTTTTTTATCTGCTTGTCTGGGGACATGTCTTTAATGATGATTACTGCTAGGTCCTTTTTGGAACCAGCTTTCTTTACTTCCTTTGCACTGATTTTATATTGTCCTGATATTCTTTTTTTACTTTTCCAAATTCTGCACTGATTTTATATTGTCCTGATATTCTTTTTTTACTTTTCCAAATTCCATAATACTATATTTCTTAATGTTGAAGTCTACTTCCCACTTCTCACTCCATTCCCAGACTTTGTCCAGATCTCTCTGTAGCAATTCACAATCTTTTTCTGTACTTTCTTTAGTAGTTTTGCATCGTCTGCAAAGAAGTTCATGTAACATTCTACACCATCTATGTCATTTACATATATAGCAAACATTATGGGAGCCAGTACTGAACCCTGTGGGACTCCACTTATTATTTCTTCCCAAGTAAAGCACCACTCTCATTTTTCTCCCATGCAAGAAATCTTCCATCCATATCAATAGTTTTCTGTGTATACCTCCTGTTGTTTCAAGTTTTCTTAATAATTTTTTTTATGATACTTTATCAAATGCCTTTTGTAAGTCCAGGAAAGCATAGTCTGCCCATCCATCCCTTTCTTGCATTATATCTATCAACCTTGAATAGAAACATATAATTTGTGGCACATGCTTCCCTGTCTAAATCTGAATTGTCTTGGATTTAGTATATTGTTCTCCTCCAGATGTTTAGTCCATCTACTTTGATAACTTTCTCACAAATTTTGTGTGGTTGTGATTAAGACTGGGGTTAGGATAAGTGTGTCTGTTTCTTAATCTCCAGTTGTCATACCAAGTGTGTATGTGTGTTTTACGTAATTGTATTTACCTAAAAGTAATTTACAGAAAAAGAGCTACTTTTATAGGGTCCTCTCTCTGCCTCTGCTAGATTTTATTTTATTCTATTTTATTTATTTTTTATTATTATTATTATTATTATTATATTATTATTATTATTATTATTATTATTATTATTTTTTTTTTTTTTTTTTTTTTTTTTTTTTTATATATATTTGAAGTTATTAAAAAATTTGTATTTACCTAATTGTAGCATACAGGACAACTGCTCTGCTTGTAGGGTCCAGTCTCTTAATCAATTCACTTCCCTTGGCCTCTTGTAGGAGACCCAAAGCTTCCAGGAAACTGTAGCCTGTTTCTCAGATGTTTTGTATTTTTGGCTGGATAAAGTGAATGGTGTAGGGTATTGTAGGATGAGGTATTTACCTAGTTGTATTTTGCGGGAAGGGGAGCTACACTCATGGTTTGCTCTTAAACTCATGAATGGTTTTTGCACACTATTTCATTGTCCAGTTTGTTCCAAGTGTCCACCACTCTATGTGGAAAACTGTTTTTCTTCAGATCACTTCTGTAGCTGTTTTTATTTTCTTTCCATGTCCTCCTGTGCTTCTCTTGTCCCAGTTTAACAAGTCCTCTCTATCGAGTATTTCTGTGCCCTTCATGATTCTGTAGATGGTCAGTAGGTCACCTCTCTTTCTTCTTTGCTCCAGAGTCAGTAACTCCAGTTTAGCCAATCTCTCCTCATATGACAAGTTTGCAAGTGCGGGTGCCATTTTTGTTGCTGCTCTCTGGATTCTTTCTATTTTCTTTATAGTCTTTTTGGTACTGGGTGACCACAGTGTTGCTGTATATTCTAGTCTAGGCCTTATCAGTTTTCATTTCTTTGTCCAAATATGTATATGCCACTTTTATTGATCTTAGCAAGTTGTAGAATTCTCTGACAATTTTGTTTATCTGTTTATCATAGGACAAGTCGTTTGAGATAATTACACCCGAATCTTTTTCAGATCTCTCCTTCTTTACCTCCTTGGTTCCAATTTTATATTGTCCTGATATTCTATCTTTGTTTTTTCCAAACTCTATTATGCACTTGTTAATATTGAAGTCCACTTCCCATTTTTGACTCCACTTCCATACCTTATTCAGGTCTTCCTACAGTGATTTGCAATCCTTTTCAGTTTTTACTTTCCCAAATGTGTTTGTTTATTTACTTGATTGCAATATACTGGACGAGAGCTATATTCATGGGGTCCTGTGTCTGTTTCTAGTCAAACTTAGCTTCAGATTCCCATGTGTGTATTTACATAATTATAATACATACATAAGGAGGTGTACTCATAGGATCCTGTCTTTTATTCTCTATTTAACATACTGTACCTAGCTTTTAATTCATTCATAGTTTAAATGGAATATTAGGTTTTCATTCCCTTCAGATTTCCTCATATGGTGTATCTGGAAGGCTGGACAGTTAATTTGGTTGCTGCTTTGTAGTCTCTTGATACTATTAATATTTTCCACTTTGTGCAAGGAATACTGCATATTGCAATCTGGGGTGGGTTTTTGCTGATGATGTAACAAGACCCTTATGTTTATCAGTATTTATATCTTGCCCTCAGTTTTACGGATATGTTTGTTGGATATGTTATCCACAATCCACACTCTAATATCCTCTCCTCATTTACTTTAGTAGTTGTTTGACTTCCCATTGACCAATTCTTTGGTGTCTTTTTTTTTTTTTTTTTTTAGTTTTTACCCATTTCCAAGTGGCCTTGCTGTGGATGTGATATGTCCAGGCATGATATTCTTCCAATTTAAATTGGAATTCTGATTTTTTTTTATTTTCCTGACGATCTCGATTTTTTGTCAATTCCCAATTGTAATAAACGATCCTGTTAAAAAAAATTTTGTTGTTGTAGTCGAATAATTTTTAGTTGATGGTTTTGGTTTTGGTTTTGGGCAATTCGTATGTAGGCTGTACCTGTATGTAAGTGGTTTATTTTGTGCTGGCCCGCAAGTGATTCGTGGTGTGGTGCACACGTGTACATATAGCAAGGTGATGATTGGGGTACATTTTATTTTTGCCGAATCCCATTGATAGCAACATCCCTTGACCCCCGGCCAATGTAGATTTTTTTTTGGTTACCCACTATCATGCCTGTGTGTCTTGTGACACTGCTTCTGACCCAGGGCAGTGGGTAAGATGCAGGGATGACCCATCATCCAGGAGGTGCCAAGATAAGAGGAAGGGAAGACAGTGGAGGGGAGTGGAGTATGTCTTTTTTGGCTACTTCCCTTATAAAGGGGAAAAAGCCTTTGGTATATGTATGTATGTACCCATTTCCTATACTTTGTCATTTTTTGAAACTGAAACTGACAATCATCTATTGCTCTTGGCTCCAGCCATATATACCATCAAGATACTGGTTTCCATATTTTATTTTTCTTGTGTGTGTGTGTTTACCTAATTGTAGTATACAGGAAAAGAGCAATACTCGTTGGGTCCTGTCTCTTATTCTCTATTTTTTAACTTAACCTAGACTCTAATTCATGTACAGTTCCAACTTAAAAAAATCTATATATATATGTCTTTGATTTCCAATTATATTTAGATTTGAACTCATCTATTGTTTGGGCTTGGGTTATATCATCTACGGTAAGCTATTCCATAAAAAAGTTGTGTGTGTGCGTGTGTATTTACTTAGTCATATCTTATGGGAAGGGGAGCTATGCTTGTGATGTTCCATCTCTGTATCTCACCATGTCTAATTTGCTCTTAATTTGTGTATGGTTTTTGGCACACACTACTGTTTCATCTAGTTTGTTCTATACATCCATCACTCTGTGGGGAAATCTGTTCTTTTTCAGGTCTCTTTGTGATGATTACTCCCAGGTCTTTTTCAGATCCCACTTTCTTTACTTCCTTTGCACCAATTTTGTATTGTCCTGATATCCTTTTTTTACTTTTTCCAAATTCTATAATGCTACATTTCTTAACGTTGAAGTCCACCTCCCATTTCTGAATCCATTCCCAAACCTTGCAGGGAGTCACAGTCCATTTCAGTACTCATTTTCTTCGGCAGTTTATTGTCATTTGCAAACAAGCTCGTGTAACATTCCACACCGTCATCCATGTCATTCACATAAATAGCAAACATTATTAGAGCCAATACTGATCATTGTGGAACTCCACTAATCACCTCTTCTCAAGTAGAAACCTTATCTCTGAGCACTACACACATTTTTCTTCCATGCAAGAAGTCCTCCATTCATTTCAGTAGCTCACCTTGTATCCCGCCTATGTTTTCCTTCCAGTTTTCTTAAATATATATATATATATAATATATATATATATATATATATATATATATATATATATATATTTTTTTTTTTTTTTTTTTTTTTATTTTTTTTTTTTACTTTGTGTCAAAAGCTTTTTGTAGGTCAAGGAAAACTGATTCAGCCCATCCGTCTTTTCCTGTATTATATCAAATAGTCTTGAATAAAAACAGATCAATTTTGTGGCACATGATCTTCCCTGTCTAAATCTGAATTGTCTCTGATTTAGTATATTGTTCTACTCGAGATGTTTTATCCATCTACTTTTTGTAACTTCACAAATTTTGGCTACCATGCTTGTAAGGGAAACCAACCTGTAATTTGTTGGGTCTTCCTGGTTTCCTTCTTATATTGGTACAATATTGGCATTTTTCCAGTCTTCTGGAATTTTTCCTTCTTTGAGTGAGCAACTTATTATATATTTTGTCTATTAGTTCTTTACATTCTTTTAGTATCCAGTTTGTGATTCCATCTGGGCCATGTAGTTTCCTGACATCAAGGTTCATTATTTGGTCCATTGTTTCTTTTCATGTTACTATTATTTCCCACATGGGGATTCACTTCTTACCCTTCATCCTGATGTTATACATTTTCTCTAGTAATAACCAACTTGAAGTGTTTGCTTATGACTTCAGCTATTTCTATATCTTCTGTGTATTCCATATTCCCTTTCTATCAGAATCATCCATTTTTCTTCCACTCATGTTTCTTCATTGTAGAATTTTTCCCAACTCACTTAAAAAAAACTTCCTAAGTTTCTCAAAGTCCGTTTCACTATACATCAGTCTTTTTTTCTGTATTTTTCATTTCTCTCTATATATATTTCCTCCTTTAGTTTAAACTCAAGTAATATGTGGTCACTCATCCCAATTGGTGTCTTGTATTCAATTTTATCCACATTTTCATGTCTGATGTAAATAATAAATCTAGTCTCGATGGTTCTTCATTATTTCTAAATCTAGTGTATTCTTTTACCCATTTTGTCATTGTATGTTATATAGTCATGTTAAGTAATACATTTCCCCCATAGATCCTCCACCTTTCATTGTCATCTCTTCCCAACAGATTTCTTTGCAGTTAAACTCTCCCATAAGTACCTTGATTTCCTCCATCCTCCAGCATCTCATCAAATGAAAGCCTTGTATCTTATAACATTTTAGAATAATCTCCAAGACCCCGTTTTGGGGGCACGTAAATCACCACAAAGTTTCTACTTTTCATGTCAGTATCATCAGCTCTTATTGAGATCACCCTGTTCTCTCCATTTGTAACTTTCATCACATTTAAGTTTTTCTTAGCCAAGAACATGACTCCACCCTGTTTCTCCTCTCTATTTCTAACCCAGTGATTATATAATCCATGTTCAACACCGGTAATAGTGGACCCCTTAATTTTGTCTCTGCAATTCCCATTATGTTTAGTTTTTCTTCTTACAGGTAATCATTTAGTTCAGTTAATCCTGAGATTAATCCATCTATATTAGTATAAGCAATTTTAATTTTCTACTCTCTCCATCTCATTCTCTGTTCCTTTCATTTTTCGTGAATATGCCATTTTTTCAGTCTTATGTCAAATACTCTCCAATAGAACTTTGTTCTCTTGATCTCTGTCCTTTTCTCTCTTTTTTTTTTTAGTTTCATTTCTTAATGTCTTTTCTCTTTCCCTTCCCCATCATTCATGTCTCTTTTTTATCCATATACTTTTATAGTGTTCACCTCTTGCTAACTTTCCTGATTGTGCTGATATTTCTTGCAGTTGTGACCTTAATTTTATCTTTAGAGGTCGACTTCTGCATATTTTCCCATTCTGTGCACTTCCTCTATTTCCTTTTCTATTTCTTGCTCTTCTTGTACTACTTTTAGAACTTTTCTTGCCATTTCTATCTCTTTATCTCTCAGGGACCAATTATGGTTATGTTTTTCCTTTAGACCATATATACTTCTATACACTTCTTTTTGTCCACTGTATCTCTTGCCAGATTTTCTTTTTCTTTAATTAACTGAATGACTGCATCTTTGACATTCTCCTGCATTTGTTGAACAACTTCTCAAAAAATTATCTTATTATTTTCTTTGTCTTCCATTCTTTCTTGAGCTGTTGTAAATCACCCTGTCCCATATTTCTTCCAGTATTCTCGGTCATTGCCTGTATTTGTTTACCTCTTTATGGTCACACTATTTGTGGTATAATTATTTTTCAACTCCTCATTTTCACATTTTAACTTGGCCAGTTCTCTTTATAATGTACTTACCTCCTTATTTCAGCATTTGCTTTCTTTGTCACCCATTTCCTTATTTAATGATTCGCTTTCTTTAGATCGTTAGTCTCTTGCTTCCATGATTCCTTCATAAATATCATCTCCCCCCCTATGTCTATAATTTTACAAAACAGTATTTTCTCGTACCTAATGGAGATCTAAAGCTCATTTTTATATTTTGTTTTGCTATAGTGCCGGTAGATGGCTCTGGGTTCGTGTTTACGTTTCGCTTCGTTGCTTTGCCACCAGGGGACTTCTCTGGCCTGATTTCATTATCTTCCATTTTTCTTCAATCATTGTTTGCACTGTAATGAAACTATCTCGGTCATCCACGAGCATTCCCCTTCCCTTTTAACACAACCTAGGTATCCTGCTATAGTAGCACTGTTGAGACATTCCACATTTAATGTGTTTCTCGGGAGCTCCAGTTTTTACGTGTTGGTAGTCTGAACCTTCGTGTGTGTGTGAGATTCACCTTGTTCTTGGATCACGTGTTGGACTCTGATCGACAGCTATTTCCCTCCCGGAAGAGAGTTCAGAGCTCATATATGACCGATCTATGGGTAATGCTGTGACCTTATACACACATACGCACAACTCCCCGCCCACGAGAGTTGGAGTAACGACTCGCAGCGCAGCGATACTGAAATTATTTCAGCCCTGGGCGGGATTCGAACCCGGTCGCCGTAGTGTGTGTGTGTGATTCACCATGCTCTTTGGATCACGTGTTGGACTCGTGATCGACAGCTATTTCCCTCCCGGAAGAAAGTTCAGAGCTCGTATATGACCGATCTATGGGTAATGATGTGACCTTACACGTACACACACACCCAACTGTCCGCCCACGAGAGTTTGAGTAACAACCCGCAGCGCAGCGATACTAAAATTATTTCAGCCCAGGGCGGGATTCGAACCCCATACCTCCGTAGTGGCAACCAGGAACTCTACCAACTGCGCAACGTGTGTGTGTGTGGTCTTACCTATTAGTGTACTGCAAGTTCATTCGCGGTTATGCACCGTCTTGTTATGCACTTTTGATTTATTGTTTATAAATGTTGGTGTGTTTTGTGTATGCTATTTATGATGCAGTTTTGTCATAATTTATTTGGATTACATGACAAATTATTTATGTACAAGTCATTATCGTCATCTTCCCATTCCACTTGACCTCAGCTTTATTTCGATTTTTTTCGTAATTATGTAATTTATGCAACTGTACCTTTGTTTTGCTCGCTCCATCTTCCGTCTTTGCCTCCCGTGCCATTCACCTTTTTCGGCAGTAAAGATCGGCGTTCGCCAGAATGATGATAATAATAATAAGAAGAACGTTAAGGGAAGTATTAATCGAGGTAAATCTCGCCTCCAGGTTAATTGAATAAAATCGTATGACGACAGCTAGAAGAGAATAAGTTTTTCTCGGTACTGAGTAGTTTAGTGTGGTATCATCACCTTCCTGGTCTTTCCTCCAGCGATGGTCGTGTCCAACATGCCTAATTGCATGTCAAGCACATTACGCGTGTGTGTGTTTGTGTCTGCAGGATAGGAACTACACTCATTGATCATGTTTGTGTAGTAATATTATTATGGGCTACTTCGTTATTTACAACATTTATTAATTAATTTATTAACTATTGTACGTATGTGAAGAGGTTTGAAGGTAATTGGGTATATGGTTTTCGTGTAGGCTCTTCCGAGATATGTATATATATATATAATATATATATATATATACATATATATATATATATATATATATATATACACATACATACATACATACATTAGGCGATATCATTCGATGTAAATCATTAACACGTTAGCTAGCCGGCAGGAGCGGTGAAGCTCCATATCTTCCCTCCTGGCGGAGGCGCTGGCGAGGTACGTCATGAAATAATCCCAAACCCAATTTCGGTTTTTGGACACCAGAGGGAGGAAAACTGAATGGAAGTGCTCTATGGAAGGCTGTGAGGCAGGTTAGGACCTGCAGAAGGAGGAGGCGCTGTGGCTGCTGTGGACGTCGAGAGGGGTGGCCGGGTCATTCACCCCCCACTCCCTCCCTCCCTCCCTTCGCCACCGCGATGCGTCCCTCCCCCTCCTCTCCTCTCTTCTCCTCTCCTCTCCTCTCCTCGCCCCGCCTCCTTGTTGCCCATCCAGCATTTCAATACTAATCTCGTGAGGACACGTCTCCCTCTTGCCATACATAGTACTCACACTGTTCACTCTCTACATCCGCCCTGTATGTGCTTAGGTATGTGCACGCCCATTCACCGCCATACGCCCACCCCACGGCCCTATGTATCCTTCGTCCACGCCCACAGCCTTGGCTGTCATGCACCTACACCCATATGCCGGTGTCTGTGGGTTTGCTCATGATTGTAGACTACATCAGTTGCAGGACATGTGCGTGTAAACACAATATATGTGGGTTAGAGGGCCTCTTGCCAGGGTTCGTGTGGGTGAATCTTACTTTTGTAAATCTACTTTCATGGGGTACACAACAGCAACAGCTTTAAAGGCTCCCAGTGCTCTGCCCACGCCTACTATAGCGTGTTTGTTTTATCATGCGGGAATTTAGGTATGTAGAAATGACGTCATCGGTTGGATTGTCAATTTAGGCGAGATTCGCACAAACGAGATTGTGTCTAAGTGATGTAGGGTGTCAAGAAACCAGGCTGTTCATTATTTGCATAGACTATTTCCATCGTGTTCAATTGGACGGAGTAGATTTATGTTCACTTGCCAGAGTTGAGCGAAGTCCCCAGGACTCCCACCAAAGGTTGCTGCTCTTTGTAGTCTCTTGAGCTTTGTACAAAGACCACACCGCTGCTCTATGTTCCGACCTAGGGTGGATTTTTTCTTTTCTTTTCTTTTCTTTCTCTTCTATACTCTTCTTCTTCCTGTCTGGGGACGTACACATGCCGGCAGTGTTGTAGTGACCTCCCGTAGTCAAGGTCATGTCTCTTGTGCCTGGCGTCATAGTAATCGTGCATAGCAGCCTCTCTCTATCTCTCTCTTTCTCTCTTCCCCACTCCCTGACGGTCCCATCCGTCTTATAAGTTGTTGTAAAACAGATGTATTCTATTGTTTACTCAGTTCACAAATACGTAGGAGTTCCAATTGTTAACCAGATGATGTGATGCTTATAACAAGAAGGCAACACTCAGCAGTGTCAATGATGTAGCCCCCTAGAAAATGCCAGGGGGTCGGACCAGGTTGGGACCTGATGTAAGTGGTGTACCAACACTCCGTCCTTGCTCCAGAGATACATGACCCTCTTCATTGGGACGTAGGAAGGACATACACCTCGGCTGCCTGGCTCCTCTCCTCCTCCTCCTCCTCTTCCTCCTCCTCCTGTCTGCACTTCCGAGACGCTTCCCTCCTCGCTCACACTTCGCCGGTGGATAGATGGTTCTCTCCAGCATTGGGAACGACGGGTCGCGAAATTTGGGGAAATGTTCCGAATACCAGAAGCATGTTTTTGTAACGTTTTTTTTTTTTTTTTTTTTTTTTTTTTTTTTTTTTTTTTTTTTTTTTTTTTTTTTTTTTTTTTTTTTTTTGGAAAGGCGTCTCCGAATATTGGAGTAATACAGTAGAGGCGGAGGTAAGGAGCTTCAGTGTCCTCTAGGCCTGCATTAACCAACTGCCCCCCCCCTTGCGTATCATCCCCTCCTCCTTTCTCAGCGCCCTCTCTCTCTCTCTCTTTCTCTTTCTCTTTCTGTGTGTGTGTGTGTGCGCGTGCCTTTGTTGGTTCGACCTTGGGTACTCGTCCTCGAGTGGACACAGGGCCTTCTATTCCTCCTCCTCCTCCTCCTTCGCTTCCATCACTGATTCGTTTTGCTCCTCGTACAGGTTTTATATAGTTTTCTTCTCATTATCTTCATCATTCATTCCTCTTTTCCTTCGTTTATCTTTGATTCACCATTTATTACGTTTTCTCTTTCCCTTCATCTTACTCTTCCTCTTCCTCCTCCTCCTTTACCTGAACCTTGGCTGGGTGTTAGCTCGGCCATGCCAATGTTTCTCATACCGTTCGTGCTCGAGACTCGTGTCTGAGTTTGTTTACCCCGACTGCTGCTGCCGACTTCTTTGTATTAGTGCTGGGGGCCCGTCGAGCTACTTCCTGCCTCCCCTCCCTCCCCTCCCTCCTCAGTCTTGCTGCTGCTTGAGGCCTCGTATGTGTGTGTGTGTGTGTGTGTGTTATACACGCATATATAGTATGTGTATGTATATATTTGTATATTATGTGTTTGTGTGTTATTACCGTTTTATATCTGCGCTAAATTGTCCAGTGGGATAGTAGTGCTGGTAAAATTGAGTCCATAATAACCATTTCATTCTCTCTCACAATCTCTCATTGTAGCTCACAGTTTTGGTCCACTGCCCCGTCCCATTGTTCAAACCTAATTGTGGTCATCGTCGGAGTGCCAACCATTTGCCCCCCTTTAGCACTTGGTGCCACGCGGAGGCGTCGGGCTGTCTGTCAGGGAGCCAATCAGCTGATTCCAAACCAATCTGGGCACGGGGGGGGGGGCACTCGTTCCCTTACGTGTCGGGTGGCACTGTGCCTCCTGTATGCCGCTGGGCATCACCTCCATTTTCAAGAAACTTAGCCACTTCCGTGCCTTGTGACACTTTTCCTTCGTGCTCACAACCGCCAGGCTCTTTTTATTTCATTTCTGTGTCGTCCTCACATGGCAGAAGGATGAAGCTGACCCCTCCCTCCCTCCCTTCCTCCCTCTCTCTCCGGGATCGTTACGTCCCATCAGGGCAATGGACACACCGCAAAGCTTATGGTCATGTCGCCAGTTTATTTTATTCAGCTGAAAGGGTTTCAGAGCAACTGATCCTCTTTATAGCTCGGCTTAATAAAGTCTCCTAACGGCATCAAGTATAATGGAACTCGTGTATAAGTCGACCCGCCGCCTTGGCGATACAAGGATTAATAGTAGACTGTTGTGGCTCAACAGAATGACTGTTCCTGTGTTTGTAATGACAGTATCGACCGTGTCGCCTCCATCGTAAAGAAGTAATGACTGCTGCTGTGATCGGACACTGCCTCGGACGCGGGGAGTGGAGTGAAGTGGTGTAGTCGTTTAATGGGGAGACTGGGAGTCGACCAAGACTCCCATCCGCGCGGGAATTGGCGAGCGTTCACCCCCGCGCCGTGTCAGGAAGTTGTCGCTTTACCCGGCAGGAGCTCTGGCGGCGGCGGCGGCTTGGGGTGTGGATGTTGCCCTGTGATGGATCAATCCGCGACGTCAGGCGGTTTTAGTCAGTCGATGGGCGACCTCGGGAGGAGCTAGGAACATTGGGTGATGATGTTTCTCGTTCTCTCTCTCTCTCTCTCTCTCTCTCTCTCTCTCTCTCTCTCTCTCTCTCTCTCTCTCTCTCTCTCTCTCTCTCTCTCTCTCTCTATGAAATCTATCAAGTGCATCGCGAAGTCAAAGGCGTTAAGGCGACGAGGGTGTCACGTTATCTATTTTTGTTTTATTTATTTTTATTTGTTTGTTTACTCGTTCATTTTGGAAAGGGTCCGATAAAAGATGTGAATGCAGCTTCTCACAGTAAGCCCGTAAGATTTAAATGTACAGAGTTGAACGGTCTCGTGTTACAAGTCGATATGACTTTTGCATCGGTCGTGTCGAAGAGTTTCCTGTGAATTATGGAGAGCCACTTGGAACGTGGTAACACTGTCACCCTCCCTGGAGACTCCATGGGTCACGGTGTGTTGTAATACGGAAGTGTGTGTGTGTGTGTGTGTGCTAATTTACGAGTATTTACCTAATTGTAGTATGCAAGGATGGAACAATGCGAGGTCCTGTCTCTTACTCTCCAATTGTTCATACTGAACCTCAAGTGTTCATGTATGGGTCCAATTTGTGTACACGTGTGTGCGTGTCGGGGGTTTACGTACCTGGGAGCGCGTCCTCCGTTCATGCACCTCACTCTCCTGCAGTTCGCACGCCCTCGTCTTCCTCCTCCTCTTCCCCCTTTTCATTTTCTTCCTCATTTCCACCTACCTCCTAATTCCCCATCCTCATCCTCCCCCATTTAATTTTCCTCTTCATTTTCTTCCTTTACGTCCCTTTCACCCACCTTCTAATTCCTCGTCCTGTTCCCCATGTTTCTTTTGTTCCTTCTCATTTTCTTCATTTTCTTCCTTTTTGCCAACTTCTTCCTACTTCTCCACCTCCCCCTCCTCCCCCTCGAGCTCGTGAACCTTGTAGGGACGAAGTGCGTTCGTTCTTGAGGATTTGTGTGATCACGGATGATGGCTTCGCTCCTTCGGGAGGAAGGGAGGGAACAAGGGCGGCAATTGCTTTGAAACTTAGGACTCCACATGCAGGAAAGAAAAGGCTTCTTCTTTCTCTTCCTCTTCTTTTCTTTCCCGTCTTTTTCTTCATCTTCTGTTTCTCCTTATCCTCCTCCTCATCATCGTTGTCGTCTTCGTAGTCCACACCATATTCTTCTTCTTTTTCTTTTTCTTCAGACTCTCTTCTCCTCATCCTCCTCATCCTTCTTCCCTTTTCTCCTCCTTCTTCTTGTATTTGCCCCTTCCTTCATCTTCATTTCTTCTTCTTTTCCTCATCTTCCTGTTCCTTCTTCATTTTTTTCATTTCATCTTCATCTTCCTGTTCCTTCTTCATTTTTTTCATTTCATCTTCATCTCCTTGTTCTTCTTTCTTTTCTTCTTCTTCTTCTTGTGTTGCTTCTCGTCCTCTTCATCCCATTTCCTTTTTCTCATTCTTCCTGTTTTTCCTCCTTCCTTCTCCTTCTTCCTTTTCTTCTTCTTCTTCCTCCTCCTTCTCCTTCCTTTTCTTCTTCTTCCTCCTCCTCCCTTTCATTCTTCTTCTTCTTCTTCTTTTGCTCTTCGACCTCCTCCCCCTGTTCCGTATTTATTGACATCTCAAAT
>NC_134782.1:74631828-74646828 GCF_046742065.1 Oratosquilla oratoria | reverse complement strand
GTTCTCTTGAGAACCTCTGTGTGTACTGAGCAATTTTGGAAGGCGATGCGGGGATTTGGCTCTTTCGGCGAGCTCGCTTCACTCGCAGCCAATCAGTCATCTCCGTTGCCGTGACGTCACTGCTCTTGGCCAGTAAGTCGTCTCCGTTGCCGTGACGTCGGCCAATCAGTCGTCAGTACTGAACAATTTTGGAAGGCTTTGGACAGACAGACAGCTCTCTTATTATAATAAGAGATTAATGTTATTAATGTCACGATTTTAATATTATTATTATTACTACTATTATAATCATTGTTTTTATGACAGGTCTGTTAGGCACGTCCCTTATAGATAGTAAAATCATATAACGTCAACCAGAGCAAAACGTATAAAACACTACAGAAATGAAGATATTGGTGAAGGTGGGAGGGGTGTGAAGAGGAGGGAGTGTGTGTCGAAGAGTGGGAGTGAATCCATGGGATTTTATGTTGATTAACAAGAATTTGTTGTAATGAGTTACAATGACAAAGCATCATTATACTGTAGGAGGAGATCTGTGGGTCCACAAAGAGGTTAAATGTAAAAAAATATTATTTGATGAATGAAGCCACACCAAACATCTTGCATTAAGGATCATTTTTCTTTGGGTTGGGGAAATTATGCGAAGTTGCTACTGTATTCTCCCGCCCCACGTTCTCCTCATCCTCCTCGTCATCTTTCCCCCTCCTCCTCTTTCTCCTCCTCCTTCCTACTCCTCCTCCTCGTCATCTTTCTCCTCCTCCTTCCTACTCATCCTTTTCCTCCTCCTCCTTCTTCCTACTCATCCTCTTCCTCTTCCTCTTCACCTTCTTCCTCCTTTCCCTCATCCTCTTCCTAATTATTCCCTTTCTCCTCCTCCTTCCCTTCATCATACTCCTCTTTCCTCATTTTTATTACTGTCTACCACCTTCTCCACCTCTACCTCCCCAACTCCCCCAACCCCTTCCTCCCACTTTTCCTCGTCCACCTCCTCCCTTCTCTTCTTCTTCCTCTTCGTCGTTCTCCTCCTCTCCCACTTCCTTCTCCTCTTCTTCCTCCTCGTGCATGGAGGGACGTGGAAGCGAGATTTTGTGGAGGGAAGGAGTTGTGACATTTGTGGAGTCGGGGCCTCAAGGCCATCGACCTCCAGTCACGGGAAGGACTCCTTGGCCGTCCTCCTCCTCCTCCTTCGTACAGGAAGTTGGGCTCCTGTCGCTCCGTCTCCTCCTCCTTGCCGGGAGACACGTACGCACGCACGCACGCCGAAGCTCACAGGACACGCATTTTACGTTATTGTCGTAAGACACGACGTTTAGGTGTGCACGAATGGGGTTTTATTGTTATTATTACAGTTATTATATATTTTCATTTATTTTTTATTTTTATTTTTTTACTTGTTTATTATTATGGTTAGGTTACATTTGTTTCAGTGTCAGTATACGAGGCTTGCCATTGCAAATTTCTGTTTGCTTGTGTTAATATTTAGTAATTGGACTAGAAACCCGCATCCCCGCAGTGGCTGCCAACGGTCCTCTAGACCTTCCAAGTAATTTTTCAGTTTCTCACGTTGATTTGGTATGTAATGTTTCTGTATCACCGGTTTATATTTGGAGGAAGATCAGTCGCCGGTTGTCAGCTCGTCATATGTGGTGGAGGTATACAGTCGACGTTGACAGTGACACGCACACACACACACACGCACACACACACACACACACGCACGCACGCACACGTACACATATTACATCTTTAATATAGACTTTTTCCATCCTGTCCATCAGGGCTTTTGAATCACCAAATTGGCAGATGCCTAAGTTTACAAAAGATGTCTTGAGGGATATGCTAAAGGCTTAGTGTAAGGTTTGTGTGTGCATGTAATAGGAGGGTATTGGGTTAATTGTGTGTGTGTAATAATGATGATAATGATAACAATAATGGTAATAATAAAAGTAATAGGTATATTGATTTTACAGCGACACTGACGTTATACAGATTCCGCAAATTTTAGGACTGGATTAAATTGAGTTAATAATCTGCATTATTATTATTATTATTATTATTATTTTTTTTTTTTCTGGTTGGGTGGTGTCAGGTGGGAGGAAGTGTGTGTGTATGTTTTTCTAAATAAGGCATCATGCAAGGCGGACAGGATCTACCCATATAGCCGTCATTACCACCCGTAAATGTCCGCCCGGGTTTCGAACTCTGGTCTCTAGCACGTGAACGATCGCGTTCCCGCCAAGCCATCCGGGGCTCCAGGGAGGGAGGGAGAGATGTAATGGTGTGATAGGGAGTGAGGAAATGTCGGCGTTGACGACGGGGGGGGGGAGTAGAAGTGGGAAGCGGTCGACCTCAGGTACAAGATTTTGGAGGCTTCGTTGGGGAACTTATAATTTCTCTCTATCTCTCTCTATCTCTCTCTCTCTCTCTATCTCTATCTCTCTCTCTCTCTCTCCCTCTCCAAGAGTGTGTTCTTGACCAACTTCAAATCCTTTCACAACTATGCGGAAGTTTTGTCTTTGTGTATTTTTTTTTTTTACTTTGTTAATTGTTATTTCTATTGATTTTGAATGTTCTGGCATTCGGTTATTACACTGCATGTTTTACCTGTTATTTAAATGCTAATTGTTATTGAATTGATTTTGAATATTCATAGTACTTATAGACTTCACAAATTTTTCCGTCTTTTATTTCATTACTGTAATTAATTTGGTACCCAATATTTATAATTATGTGCTAACAAGTATATTGTAAAGAAAATTAATGTGTTTGCATAAGCTATTCCTTTTTCGAGTTGAACTATAATGGAGACTCGAGGACTTACGCCGTGAGACGCTATCCAACTATCTCCCCGCTCTCTCTCTCTCTCTCTCTCTCTCTCTCTCTCTCTCTCTCTCTCTCTCTTGCACTTTCATTTCTCTTTTTTCAGCCCTCTTCCATGTGACTTTTGATCGAAGATCCGCACAGGGACTTGTTGGATTTGACACAGGATCTGTGGGTTTCCCTCAATTGAACGAAATTGCATAGCGGCAGACAAAACAAATGACAACTCCCTGAGCTGAATAAAATAACCTCAAGGCAAATAAAATAGATTAGCAAGATCGTCAGGTCCAGTGACATGATTAAAGATATGCTAGATACGTCTGTGTGTTCGTTTCCTCCTTTTCCCCCCCTCCACATCCTCCTCTTCTTACTCCTCTTCCTCCTCCTCTCCCCCCTTCCACCTCCTCCCCCTACGTCTCTTCCTCCTTCTCACTCCTTAGACACGGCTCTTCCCCTGGTTCTTCATCCATTTGGTGGAGAGTTTCGTTTTCTTGTCGCGCTCACTGAACAGAATTCTCCTCTACTCCACATGTGTGACTTTTTGTCCTCCTCCTCCTCCTCCTCCCTCTCCCTCGTCTTCATTGGACTTCGTGGTTTACCTGCCTCCCCGAATTGGTTCGCCTCTCCTCCTCCTCCTCCTCCTCTTCCTCCTCCTCTTCCTCCTCCTCCTCCTCCTCCTCCTTCCTTCCTTCCTTTTCATCTCTCTGGAGCTTATCTTTGTAACTTTGCGTCCTTTGTAGATTTTGTTTTGGTTGAAAACATGAAATTAATATTAATGTAGGATTGGATATCTGGTTCATCGTTCGCTCACTTGCGCATTCACACACGCGCGCGCGTACACACACACACACACACACACACACACACACACACACACACACACACACACACACAGAGAGAGAGAGAGAGAGGCTCTTCAGGAATATCAAAAAACCTTAATAGATACATGATTAGATAGAGGAATAAGTAAATAAATGAATGGATCGATGGATTGATAGCATGCTGGGAAAGCGTACCAATTCCAAGTCAAGTAAGTGCACTCCCCCCTCCCTCCCCGCCCTACTTCTCCATCGCCGAGGCCGTCGTCATCTTCCAGCAACCTCCGCCGTCAAGTGATTCCTCTTTCTAAGGAGTTCCCTCCGGCAGCATCACCGAACTGGTGACGTCATGAGTTGTCTCCACGATTGCGTCATCGGAGTTCCAAGATTCCCCACGATGTGACGGTGATTTGTAGGCGCCAACACGCGCATGCGCCAAAGCTATTGTCGGCAATGGTCACCTCTGGTAACGGTGGTTAAAGTATGATCCCGTGAAGGGTGCAGGAAAGACGAGTGGTGTGTGTGTGTGTGTGTGTGTGTGTGTGTGTGACAGAGTAAAAAAGAGAGATTTACCTCTATTTTGGATCAAATGTTCGTGATCGACAGCTATTATCCTTCCGGATGAGAGCTGAGAGGTCATGTGTGGCACGATCTGTGGGTAATGCTGTGGCCTTACACACACACACACACACACGCACCAACAAACAAACAAACAAGCAAGCAACTCCTTGCTCACCAGAGTCGGAGTACCTTGTCTCTCAGTATGCCGCAGATGGACTATAACACGGCGTGTTTTGTAGTAGTTGCGTTTTGGAGAAAAAAATGGTAGTAACTGTTACCTTGTGATTGTATGACACTCCTGTACATCTACGGAAGAAAAAAAAAAGTTAGATTTGTGTTACATTACAATGTATAAGACTTTCTATGCCACCGACATAGAGGGAAATTGAGGTTGACGGTTATCAGGTCTTCTTATGTGAAAAAGGTGGAGGAATTGATGTCGAAGTAGGTTAATATCTTGGAGCCCAGCGCGGGGATCGTGTGCCAACCCCTCGGGGCTGCATCTCTAGACAGGGGTAAGAACGATGACGGTTGTTGAAGATGGTATGTAGGGAGACGATTCTTTCTGACATCCATCTCGCAGGATGTACCCGGTGTTGTTTTTCCGTGAATCCCATGTACCAAAAGGCTTCTCCCCCCTTGTAAGGGAAGTAACCAGCCAAGGTATGTACCCATCCATCCCACACCCATCCATCACCTACTTGCTTACCTTTTTTTTTTTTTTTTATCTTAACTCCTAGCGGATAAAGGGCCATCCCTGCCACCCGCCCACTGTCCGGGTCAGAAGCAAAGCAGCAAGACACAGCCCGACAACCTAAGCTGGTTTACTCCCACCGGCTCACTCATTTTTGGTGAAAATGAAAAGTATAAAAGATGCGGCCAGGGCTGTTATTATCATGCGTTTTGTTACTTCAAGACCATTTGGACATTGGTGCGTGTTGAGGACCAAATTCCCTCGAACTGTGTTTGATAAATCTTCGAAATAAGAGGATGTTTGAGGATTTAGTCCTTCTTGTGGGTTCTTTGCTGGCAGATCCCATTTCCAGTTTGGCAGTTCCGGAATGTTTTCTGGGATTTGGAGGAGGAGGATAAGGGAGGGGGAGGTAGGAAGGAGGAGAAAGAGGACAAATGGAGGAGGAGAAGGAAATGGATAGCGTATAAGAGTATGTGAAAGAATGGAGCAAGAGGGAGACGAGGTGGGAGAACAAGAATAGTTACTAATACGGCATGGGCAGATCCTTGTTACGATTATGTTTGTGTCCACAAAGGGGAACATTTGTCAAGGTGTTTGGGGAAGAGGGTGGCTGGCTGGTGCACAGAACTCATATCGGGCGATGTCGGTGATCGAGTTGGGCATTCTTCGACTTCGTACTTGCCTCGTAAGCTTAAAGACCCAGGTTCGAGACCGGGTAGCTGCCATGGTGCCGTGTACCTAAGACAAAGAATCAATGGGGATAGTGCATTAAGGCAGGGTAAGTTAGGCTGATGAGGACTGGTTCATGCGTCATCTTAGGATGATACACCAGTTATGTGACAGAGGGCGTTGTTTAGTGTTGGGCGTGGTAGTTAAGCTTTTGAAATGGGGGTGTTAAATGAATAAGGGAGTGGTCATGAGCTGAGGTGATTAGTATATTTTGTTATGACTAAACTTAGACGATTGTATCCGGCTGTCTTGGGACAAATGTGGGTGTCAGTTGACACGAGAATAGTCCAGGTTTAAATAGAGGACAATAAAAGGGAAACAAATGGGATGGGCGGATGGGGTGCATGGCTTGACTGGTGATCTCCTTTATAAGGAGGGAGAAGCCTTTCAGTGTGTGTGTTTGTGTGCGTGTGTGTATTGTGTGTGCGTGCGTGCGTGCATATGTGTTATAAACAGTGTGGTTGCCAGAAATAGGAAGGTCTGGGAAAGGTAGGATTGTGGGTGTGGGGAAGAAGAGGAGGAGGAGGAGGAGAAGGGTGTTGAGTAGAGAGTGTTGAGTTATGGGAACAGCACTACCCCACCTCTTGGGTGTGGAAGGTTATTTGGGAAAAAAGTTGCTGGTGCAGTGGGCAGATACTTCAGTGCGTAGTGGGGGAAAGGTCGTGTGGGTGTCTGTGAGAGTTGTATGTGTATACGTGTGTGTGGGCGTGCGTTTGTGTATGTGTGTGTGTGTGTAGAATAGGAATTATGACGTGTTCTCTTTAAAAGTTATCGGAATTTCCGTTATTGTGGGTAATTTTTTTTAAATATGGATCAGAATTTGATTATGAATTATACATTTTGTGTCAACAATTACTGTGAGATGTGCTTAGTGAACTACCTATATATCTGTGGCGGAAAACTGATGTTTATTTATTTAATTATAGTATACATGAAAGGAGCAACGCTCGTGGGGTCCTGTCACTTACTTTCCAATGCTCATTCTTAGCTGCAACCACACTATGACCACCAGTGACCTTGATCTTAAACGGATGTCCATTGTCTGCGTAGTGACCGGTCTCTGGCTTTCCCTGGAGGCGCTGTTGGCATCCCACGGCACAGCATCACCACAGTCTCGCATTGACGCCCTGGCTCGTCTCCTTGGGTGACTGGACTGTGAAAGGGGGACTGGGCGGAGAAGGAGGCGGAGGCTTGGGGGCGGGGGACGTCCCTTGCCAGGTGCTATTGTTGTTTTACCGTGTCACTGCATCTCGAAGACTATCGCAGGAACGCGGAAGATCCAGCACGCCACCTTTGCGTCGGGCTTCCGAACTGCTGCTTACTGTACCTGCCTCTGTTGCTAAAGACTTGGGGTACTCATTAGGGATGGCACTGCAAGAAGGTCGAAGAGGGTGTGGGTTTTTTATCGAGTTTTTTTTTACTTGCCTGAAGAGTCTGCAAGTAAAGGGCGTAAGTGTCATTGCTCAGACTGGGAGACTGGTTGTGTTTATACACGCACACACACACATACAATATGTTATATATATATATATATATATATATATATATATATATATATATATATATATATATATATTATATATATATATATTATATATATATATATATATATATATATATATATATATATATATATATAATATTATATATATATATATATATATATATATATATATATATATATATATATATTTATATGTATATATAGATATATATATATATATGTATATATATATATATATATGAATATATATGTGTGTGTGTGTGTGTGTGTATGTATGTGTTTAAATCACAAGCGAATGAAAAGTTGAGAACCAGACATTTTGTTTAATTTGGCATTCTCTCTACCTTTAGAATGTTATTGTAGACGAAAACTCTTGTCTTCCGGGTATCCGTCTTACCTTGGTGATCTGCATATTAGTGATGTGAGTGTGCATATTTGTGTCCCGAGTTCATCCTTTCGACTGAATAAAATCGTTGGGAGATCAGCCATAATAAATTCATTCTTCAAAACTTTGGCATTATATCCAGATCTCTTCCACTGCAAATTCTGTTCCTACGCCGTGTGTGTGTGTGTGTGTGTGTGTCTGTATTTTTTCACCACAGTTCCTGTGAATGGCGGAGTGTTCAGTTGTGGCGTGATAATCATAATAAGTGTGGCACAAGAATTAGCCCTCAGGAAGATCTAATGGCATTTGTGACCTTTAAGTTAATTAGTTCTCGAGATGACCAAGGTGACTAGGCGGAGACTCCCTCCCTCCCTCCCTCCCCACTCTCCCATCCCCCGCCGTCTTCACCTTGCAGCTGGGGTAGACGTAGCTTCACCCTCGCCACCTCCCACGCTCCTCCGAAGCAGATCGCCGTGAGCTTCGTCGGAGAGCTTCGTGTCGAGATAAATGTCATTTGGTGACTGAGCGTTGATATTATTATTATTATTATTATTATTATTAGCATTATACAGTTACGTTTTCGATTATTAATATTATTATTAATGTTATTACTATAATTATTACTATTATTATTATTACTGGTATTATTATTATTATTGTTTTTATTATTATTATTATTATTATTATTATTAGCATTATTAGCATACAGTTCCGTTTTCGATTATTAATGTAATTATTATTATTATAATTATTCATTTCCGTTTCCGTTTATTTTGCAATTCCGTTTTGCTCCTCCGTCTTCGCTGTCACCTTCTTCAGGAGGGTTTTTCCTGCGGTTTTACGGTCAAGTCGGGGTCTTTCCGTGCTCCATGTTTTCCCCCAATTCCGACTCCCTCCCTCCATTCCACTCAGTCCAATTTCCGCCTCCATCCCATCCACCACGTCATCCTCCACTTCATCCTCCACTCCCACAGGTTTTGCCACCAATCCCATCAGGTCCTCCTCCACCTGGATTCTCCATCCCTTCCGTTTCGTGTTTTCTTTTTATTAATTTTTTGTACTTGTTACAAAGAAGAGCAAAAAAGGCTGTTGATGTAAATTAAATGTCCATAGAGGTTCGATCTCTTGGTAACACACTCTCCCTTCTTCCCAATTTAAGACCAGAAACTAATATGTCACAATACTCAGTAAATCTGAACGTTGACTTTTGGGATGTGTTCGAACCGATACACTGAATCACAGGGACAACAAGGATTATATAGCTTTCATTAGTCTCGCCCCATTTCATTGTACGTCGGACAAAACAGGGATGAATGTCATCCCTTACTCGATAGATTTTTATTCTTATGTTGGGTGTTAACAATAAGGCCGAGGGCACACAACATAGCAGGTCAGAGAATTGGACCTTATGACCACTTAGACCTCTCTATCCTCTCTCTCTCTCCTCTCTCCTTTCTTCTCTCTCTCTCTCTCTCTCTCTCTCTCTCTCTCTCTCTCTCTCTCTCTTTCAGGTTTCCGTTCACCACCTCTGACTCTGCCTCGCAATGACGATGTTGTCCCCTAGGATAGAAGCGCTGGTTAGTGGCGATGCAATATGATACTCTAGACGCAGATCTTTCCTACATGTACACGGTATGACGTCGCATCGTTAATTACTTGACTCAGTTACCTTTTTCCACTGCGTGGTGACTGTAGAACGGCATGCTGCTATTTTCACTTTTTTTTTAGTGTTGGGGGTGGAGGGGGAGCGATCCTGTATTTGTTAAGTTAGGCCAATCTCAGATAAGCGAATCTTAAATCTTAAATCACAGTACGGTAAAACAAGTAATTTATAAAATACATTAGTCATTTACAAACAAGAAAATTGTACAGTGAAAAGAACTTTATTGACATCTTTTATATGATCTGTGAACCGCGGTTCACACAAGCAAAGCGGGAAAAAGCTGCCGAGAAAACGGGAACTTGGTGCCGAAACATTTCTCGTGTGAACCGCTCTTTGGAAGTACCAAATGTTTTGGTACTAATAGTAACTGAAGTTGTATTCATTAAATAAATTTTAATTATTTTGTTTTACTACTTTTAGTCCCCAAATAATGCACAAGTAATATAGAGAAACTCTAGGATAGAGAGATGTGCATGACGTCACCAAGATTTCCATATATGGTTGGTGAGTCAAGCACTTTTTGTAAGGAGTTGCTATTCCTTTCAGTAAACATACATATGTAATATGATTTTTGATAACACGTATGCGTGGGTAAGGTTAAGTCAGGTTAAGCTAAGCTAGGATAAGCCTGGGTGGGTTGGGTTAGGCTAAGTAAGGTAAGGTGTTACTTCGGTTAGGTTCGGAAAGGTATTACTAGGCTAGGTTGGGTTAGTTTGGTTAGCTTAGCCTAAGCTTAGTTGGATTTGGGTTACATTAGGTTAGGGTACGGTTTGGTTTGGTTTGGTTGAAGTTAGAGTTACAGTTTTACATTATTGAAATACGGTTTTAAAGTAAACCTACGGTCATCACAGATGCATCTGCCATATGCAGTACCAACAACAACCAGTTGTATGCTTAATAGAGACACGTATAGAAACCTCACATGCTTTGCTGCCTCAGTTCTGGGTCTCGTAGGCCGGAACCTTCCCGGATAGACACCGGGACTTCCCAGACGACGCTGGTAGTTCCGGTCACCAGAGATATTGGCCCGTTACGGTATAGGCACGTGGGTGCTATCGAGTTCGTAATAATGAGCATGATAACTATAGTAATAATGATAATAGTAATAAGTACTGATAATAGTGATATTGGTAATGGAAATAGTAATGATAAGTGGTAGTTAAACTTACAGTAACAGTAATAGTAATGACAACATAATTTGACCAGAGATTAATATTTTCACAAAAGAAATTTGTGAGAGTCTGGTCCGTAGGGGTGGCACCAGAGTCCCTTAAATGTTTATTCAATAAAGCTTGTGCTGTCAGAACCCATATGGGGTAATAATGATAAAGATAGTAAAAGTAATGGTAGTATTAATAATGAATGTTGATCATCTCGAATTCCCTTGGATTGGGAACCGCGCAGAGCCACAGTAGCAGGATCTTTCCAGGAAGAAACGTTGGACTCCTGGTCTGTGTTGTATGGAGTCCCTTTTTTTTTCCTCTCCTGCGGAAATATTAATTGAAATACGCTCGGATTAAATTTAACACCGAGACTGAGTGGGGAGACTTTCCTTCAGCCTATACTAGCTTGCCGGAAGTTAGAATGAACGACTCTAGAAGCTAGATGAGCTGTGGTGCTGGGAGTTCCCCCGATGAATGATGTCTAATTCGGTGGAGACTCCTGTTTGACCCCTTGGTGGAGTTAGCCACCTACTAATCAAATAGGTTGCCGCTTGTATGAACGTCTTGGCCAGTGGAGGTTCCAATTTAGTTGAATGAAATCGCCTGGCGACATTAAGAAAAAATCGTCAACGTGTCATATGGAGGCTGAAAGTGATGGGGAATGAAATAAGTGGCTTTATGTTCCCTAGGGCACACAGTCGATGTTTGTTCCACATCTGCTTGAGACCTCCCCGCCCCTCCGCCACACTTTTCCCAGACGTCTAAGACTACGACCCGAATGTTGACGAAGCTCAACGATTCCCGGATCTACGAGTAGGACGATTCTCCCGTGGTCGGGTTCCCGGGTATCGGGTAGAGGCGACGGTTCCAGGAGGTGGTGTGACGCGTAGGGCCGTTCCAGGAAAATTCAACAAGAAATGTTTTTGTATTCGAGTATCTCGTGGAGGAGAAAAACACTCGAGTCTTCAAGGTCCCCATGTCTGCGAGGGAGTCGGCGGATATGGACAACTGCATCGGGGGGGAGGGGGTGCTTGATAATTAATTCATTATGCAGCACTTCTGGCTCTCATAGGAGGAGGGTGGTGATGGTGGTGGTGGTGGTCGTCGTCGTCGTCGTCGTGGTGGTGCTTATTGTGGTTTGAAGTATTGTTGCTTCCCCCCACACACCCACAGCCTATCTTTAGAATTTTATTGATGCTCACTGCTGACTTATTTATTTATTTATTCTTATTTTTCTGCGTCAATCTCGTTATGGACTCTCCTTGGCATGATTATTATTATTATTATTAGTTTGATATCCCATTTTCAATGTTAACAAATTTTATGTATATCCCAGTATCTTTGTGCCACTTTCATTTTGAAAGGGGGATGTCAAAGTAAACATGTTAGATTGTTCAGTGAACGTTCAGTGCAGTTTTTGTTAAACACACACACACACACACACACACACACACACACACACACACACCTCTTCCTCCCCCTCCCCTTCCCCCCTCTCTCTCCCCCCTGTTCTTGTAAATAGTGGCCCGGCGAGTGTCTGGCCTGCGCCGGGAGCGGTTGGCCTCTGGACGTCATGGAGACCAACTCCTCCTATTCACCTCCTCCTTCCAGAGCTTATGACGTGGGAATGCTGTGGTGTGGTGGCTGTGGTGAAGGGGTGGGTGGTGTTGGTGAGAGGGTTAGGAAGGTAGGAAGTGATGGGATGGTTGGGGGTAGGGGTCTTTGAAGGAATGGTGGTGGTAATGGGTGATGAGGTTTGTAGCGATAGTAATGGTGGTGAGGCTTGTGGTTGTGTTGAAAGGTGGTGGTGATTGTGGTGGCGTTTGTGAAGAAGATTTATTAATTCAAACCTTTCGGGATATGGTGGTGTGGGGGGTAATAAAAGCACAAGGTGACAGGAAAAAGGTCCACCCAGTACGGAAGTGGGTATTTCGGGAGTTGGGCTGTATTCTTGGTACGGTGAGGAAATGGGCTGTATTCCCCCCGTGAAGAAAGGTTACGGGCGGTTGGCTCGCCGTGGGATGACGCCGCCTAACGGGGACGTTCCTAGAAACAACAGAGTTGCAGGTTTCTCTCCGCTTCTTCATAGACAGGACATTCTTCGTCTTCTTCTTTTCTCTCTTCCACTTCTTTTTCTTCCTCTTCCTTTTCTTCCTTTTCTTCTTCCTCCTCTTTCTCTTCCTTTTCTTACTCTTCTTCTTTCACTTTTCTTCTTCATCTTCTCCCATAATTACTTTTCATCGATGGTCTTCTTTACGCGATGCAGTATTGTCTTGGACCACGTGCTGGACTCGTAATCGACAGCTATGACTTTCTGAATGAGAAATGGGAGATTTTGTAATTTCTTTTACTTTTCTTCTTCTTTCGTTTTCTTCGAGTTCTCAATTGTTGCGGGTACTGAGGTGTAACGCTGAGACCACCAGCTGGTGTGGTGTAGTGTAGTGTAGGGGAAACTCGGCGCGACCTTCTCAACCTGATCCCTCGGGAGCTTGAAATCCCTGACTTCGCTGACCTCCTTCTGCCTCTGCCGTGTTCTTGAAACCTCCGCTGAAGAAGATGTGACAGTAACGGGCGGCCCGACTGTTACAGATGGGGTGTAACGGAGCATGTATTAGTTAACGTAGTGGTTCTCTCCCTCTCCTCCTCTATCTTTCTCTCTCTCACTCTCTTTCACTCTGTGTGTATGTGTTTGTCTGTCTGTCTATCTATACACCAAAAGGCTTCTTTCCCCCGTGTAAGGAAGGCAGCCAGCCAAGACATGCAGTCACCCAGCTTACTCGCACTCCCGTCCGTCACCCATTTCCCTTTCATCTTAGCTTCTTGTGGATGAAGGGTCATCCCTTTTCCCTGTATGAGACTAAAACAGAATATGTAGAGCTGTGGTCAAGCTTAGAAAAAAAGAGAAAATACGAAAACAATTAAGATGTATTGCATAAGCTTGTGTTTATTCAGACATTTCTTGCTTCTCCTCGTAGTCTTTACTCTAGTCCTCCTCCTCCTCCTCCTCCTCCTCCTCCTCCTGATTTTCCTTTTCTTCCTCCTTGTTGTTCCTCCTCCATTTATATCTCTTCTTCCTTGTTCTCCTTCCTCCATTCATTTCTCTTTTTCCATGTTCTCCCTCCTCCTCTTCCTCCTCATAGTCTTCCTCCTGCTCTTCTTCTCTTCTTGCTCTTCCTCCTCTTCCTCCTCCTCCTCCTTATTCTTCCCCATCTCAACCTCTTCCTCCTCCTTATTCTTCCCCTTCTCAACCTCTTCCTCCTCCTTATTCTTCTCCTTCTCCACCTCTTCCTCCTCTTCCTTGTTCTTCCTATTCCTCCTCTTCCTTGTTCTTCCTCTTCCTCCTTCCCCTCTTCCTCCTCTTCCTTGTTCTTCCTCTTCCTTGTTCTTCCTCTTCCTCCTCTTCCTTGTTCTTCCTCTTCCTCCTCTTTGTTCTTCCTCCTCTTCTTTGTTCTTCCTCCACTTCTTTGTTCTTCCTCCTTTGTTCTTCCTCCATCCTCTCTTCCTCCTTCCCCTCTTCCTCTCTTCCTCCTTCCCCCTTCCCCTCTTCCTCCTCCCCCTCTTCCTCCTCCCCCTCCTCCTCCTCTTCCTTGTTCTTTCTCTTCCTCCTCTTCCTCCTCGTCCTTGTTCCTCCTCTTCCTCCTGGTCCTTGTTCTTCCTCCTCGTCCTACTCCTCCCTCCTCCTGCTCGCCCTGCTCCTCCTCCTCGCCCTGCGTCTCCTTCTCTTCCTCCTCCTCCCTCCTCATCTTCCCCCACCCCCTCTTACTCTTGCATAGTTAATCGGAGCTTGTGGTCTCGGGAATGAACGGTACATGAGCTCTCCTGCTTGCCATCATGGTGCTCAGTAGAATACTGGGGTTGATGGAACCTCAGGAACGACGTAACGTTTATATGTACTGTATATATATATATATATATATATATATATATATATATATATATATACATTCATCTTTTCATCTACACAACCACATTAATTTTAATTCCATGCCATCACGGTCGAGACTGACAAGGAACGCGATGGAAGCATATACAGAAACTGATACGTAATCAAGCTATGGACTCGAACTAAGATGTAACAAATGAACAGTGTCTTAACCCATTGCGCCATCAAGATGTGTATATATATATATATATATATATATATATATATATATATATATATATATATATATATATTTTGGAAGGAGGCCATTTATGATGCATGCGTTGTTGAAGTCAACAGCTGCGATAGCATTATTATGATTGTAGCATTTCTACAAGCATAATAATGCTATCGCAGCTGTTGACTTCAACAACGCATATATATATATATATATATATATATATATATACATATATATGGTTTTTTCTGCATATTATTTTCACGTGTGCCTTGTGAATTACTGCAAAGTATATATATATATAATATATATATATATATGTATATATATATGATATATATATGTAATATATATATATATATATGTATATGTATGTATATATGTATATATATATATGTATGTATATATGTATGTATATATATGTATATATATAAATATATGTATATATATATGTGTATATATATAAATATATGTATATATATGTATATATATATATTATATATGTATATATATATTATAATGTATATATATTTATATATATATGTATATATATATATTATATA
>NC_134782.1:74624328-74626828 GCF_046742065.1 Oratosquilla oratoria | reverse complement strand
TAGAACGAAAATTTGGATGCTTGTGGTATGGTCCAGGTTTGGTGGTTGTAATTAGAAGTGGTGGTTGTAGAGGGCTAGAAGAGTGGCCGGGGTTATTCTGTTATATTCAGCTCGCCATCAACAACAACAACAACCTCCCCCACCGCCCATGGGAATTCTATCAACATGACAAGGTATACGACTTGTCACCATTGTCAGGATTGTAGATTGAAGAGGTTATAAATCAATATGTGTGTGCATTTTCCGACCTGTGCACCCTATTAGTACATTCTAGACAGTCGAGGATCCTAACATCCACCGGGTACAGGGAATGTAGCTCCTACCTAACTTGGAGAGAAAAGGAAAAGGATGCAGCCCCCTCTGAAAGGGTACTACAACCCAAGGTAAAGAAAAACTGCAATAAATATATAACCTGTTATTTATTGTTTTTATTTAATTATTCTTATAGGAAACCCCTCAAGAAGAAGATCGAACTAAAAAAATAAATAGATTGTGTAATTAAAGTCTAAAATGAATTAATGGATGAATAAGTAACTAGATAAATGAAATGGAGGAACAAGTAATTGTATAGTGATACTAGTTTTCAAGTTTGACGAGACCCGCAACCCCGCATTAGCCTCCAACGGTCCTTTAGCCTTTTGACGATCTTCCCAAGGAGAAACGTTAGACATCTGAGAAAGAGATCCGTCACCGGTTGTAGGTTCTTGTAAGAAAAAGTAATGGACGAAATAAATTGATAAGAACCTTGAACTCGGTCTGGAGACTGTCTGCCCCTCGAGTAACTGTGAACATATATATATATATATATATATATATATATATATATATATATATATATATATATATATATATATATATATATATATATATATATATATATAATTTTTTCCAGGAACCTGGTTTCGAGACATCCAAATCTTCATATGTTACTTGGGAGTATATTGGATTAAAACTTATGACTCTCGTTTTGAGTTTTATAAGGGAAAACTCATTGGCACACTGGGTCATTTGTCATTTGTTTCTCATGGAGTGAAATGCTTCCTAGCGGTGGTCCACGACCCTCGTGAGATTTCCAAAAGGAAAAAAGAAATAAATGTGGCGCCATGGCACTGAACAAGTGTGATGTTGAGGAATCAGCTTTGGTAAATCAATTTTTAAACTCTCTCTCTCTCTCTCTCTCTCACACACACACACACACACACACACACAGACACACACACACACACACACACACAGACACACACACACACTCCCTGCAGAACTGTTTTACTCTCATTTTTTCTTGCATTTGAAGGCAATTTTTCGTAACAAATTTTGTGTAAAAGTAAATTACATTTTATTGAATTGTTTGTTTATTTTCTATATTTTCATGTTATTTTGTTTTATTCTTTGTTATTTTTTCATATAACAGTGGGAACTTCAGTAATTATGAATTTCAAATACGACAAGGCCCATTGGTCGTCTCGCTGGAAGTCCCGCCTCCTCGGATATGGCCCATCGTATTGCCTGATGCATCACCTGACTTGACAAAAAAAAAAAAAAAAAAAAAAAAAAAAAATCTTTTATCCTCGAGGAAGAATGGAGGAAGCCTTGTCTCCGTTTGACCTTAATTATCTTTCAAGGTCTTATCGGGATCTTATTGTTGACCTTTTGTGGGTTGAGGCCTTAACATAGGAATTGGTATCTTCTCGTTTGGAGGTGCGATAAGTTCAGGCATTGTCTATGAGTTTGCAGTTAGGCAGGTTGGTGTTGTTGTTGTTGGTGGTGGGGAAATTCGCAATGTCCTGGAGTTATTGAAAAATCAATAACGTACCCCCCCCTCGGATCCTCCAACCTATTTATGTTGTGGTTATTTTTGTATACGGCATTAATGCTCCTCTGCAAAATCGGACTATCCCCATATGCGATGAAGCAGCCTTTGTCTCCCGCCTTGGTAAGGCAAGAAGTCCTTTCTGGGGTGTTCTGGTTGTGGTTGTAAATGCAACCAGTATAATCAGATTAGACATCTTGACTAGGCAGTAAGCTGAGGCACTGGTCCATCTCGTCTTTGCCAGTTGTCAGTTAGGAAGTTGTGACTTTCTGTATTTGTATTACTTCGGTAGTGGGCTGTAGTGTACCAGCGTTTCTATCCTTGTGCCCAGCCTCGTGATGTATTTATATAACAGCTGATAAGAATACGGGTATTTTGAAATTCGGAAATTTCCAACTATCGGAAAAAGATTCTGGTATTCGAAATTTCCTTGACTTCGAACAAAAAAAAACTGAATTGTGGCAACTAGAAAATGTTCCGATTATTGGAAACTCCCGAATTTTGGAAGCATTTCCAGTATAGCGAAGCATCAGTACATTCCGGTGAAGACTTTCTTGGAATTTTATTTTATTTATTTATTTATTGTGTACGTGATTTTTTTTAATTTCCTAAGAACTTGTTTCTTTTTATTTATTTGTTTATAATTTTTTAATTTCAAAATGCTGTAATAAGCAAAACGTTGTGCAAATA
>NC_134782.1:74616828-74619328 GCF_046742065.1 Oratosquilla oratoria | reverse complement strand
TCAACAGTGTGTCTAATATTCGTATATGTTTAACTTCTCCTAGTTCGTCATTCATCTTCCCAGCATATGAGACGACGCAAAGGTAATATAACATTTTGATATTCGGAAGAAAAAAAATTGTGAACGAAGTTGTTTCTTCTCAAACGAACTGATTTGAGTCGTGATAGTATGACCGGGGCTTTACTAATCTCAAACCCCTACCCAGCACCCTAGCGTTTATTTCCCGTACCAACGCACCCATGTACAAGTTGAATAACCATGGTGACAATACACAGCCCTGTCGCAGCCCCACCTTCACCTCAGACCGTTTACTCCATTCCCAACCTTCACACAAGCAATTCTACTCAATTAAACATTTCTGACTATCTTAAGCAGACTCTCTCTATCCTTTATATCAAGAGAGACAACCTGCTATGCCTCTACGGCAACCCTGTCATACACCTTCTTCAGACTAATTTTAGCCGTGTCGGTGTCACAATGATCACATTGGTTTACAATGTCAAAAGATGCCGTCGACAAGATATCTATCGGTCCATGACGGAGTCGGAAGCGAAAAAATAAATCAAGTAGGTAAATAAGTAGACATCACTTAAAAAAATAATAAATATGTCTATGCATCGAATGTGATGAAACATTACAAACTTCCAGAAGTCAGTGTTCGTTGCCTTGGCTAACTCCTGCTACTGCTGGCGTTCGCTGGCACTGCCGACTCATGTTGAAGCGGAAAGTGACCTCTGTCTCTCTATATCTCTCTCTCTCTCTCTCTCTCTCTCTCTCTCTCTCCCTCTCTCTCTCTCTCCCTCTCCCCTTTCTGCTTCCTTCTTGTATATTACAATTAAGTACCTGTAGTTAAGTAAATGCACACACACACACTTAATCCCCCTCCATATATTGACTTAGAGACTTCAAGCGAACACCAGATCACTGCGGTCAAGCAAGGTTAATATCTCATTCGTCGCCATCACAGTTGAATAAAATCTTGTGGCACCAGAACAGCGGGTTACCACAGTAGGGAACGATGGCAAAGTATGGCGACGGGAGGCCATTTGGGACATAACAAGATTAAAAGTATAAAATAAACAGACACATAAATAAAAAATAATTGAATGTGTAGATAAATAAGTAGATATATAGATAAAAATAAAAAGAGTATTTTAATATCTTGAAGAGGTTAGACTCATGGGTAAGTTAGGTGGGGGGGGATAAGGAAGTTGGGAGAGGTTGGAGGGTCTTGTCGTTGGTGCCATTTAGAGCCACCGCACAGTGCCACTCGGCAAGATGGACGAGAAAGAAGACGGGAGGTGAACGAGGGACCCTTTCTTGTGGACCATCGTGGTCCATCCCTTGGCCTTTGGACCTCGCCCAGGCAGCGACCGGTTGCTGCTCTCCACCTTTATAGTCCTTTGTAGAGGACACTTGTTTTGTTGCACTCTGGTTACATAACATGGTGTGGACCTGAATACAAAAACGTGTGTGTGTGTTTGTATTGTTTACGTAATTGTAATGTACAGAAGAGTCATGCTCGTGGGGTCTCGTCTCCGTGTCTTTATCGGTCAGACTTTGTGTGCGTGTAGTGATGTACATACACGCTCATGAAAATATATCACGTAAAAAATAACTAATGACACTGAACTGCACCTCACCAGCGTTTCTGTCCAAATTGGCCAACCTCACGCTTGGATAGTGGAAAAGAGGTATACAAGTTAAAGGTAGATGTAGTATATACTTGATTGAGAATCGCACCAAAACCCACCGTGACGATTAACGAAAACCACTGTAACCAATGGCACAGGCTTCTGGCTGTGACGTCATCAGCGAGGGGCGGAGCCTCGACTGACAGTACAGTTTGATTCGAATTTGGTTCTCTGGTCTACTTGCTTGTGCCTCATGTTCAACGTGGCTTCCTGGTGCACACAGGGCAAAGCTGACTACATAGGTTGTAGCTGGGCGCCTCCTCTTGGCCTAAGTGCCGTGGTTTATCTCGACGTAGATGAGGAGGTGATGACTCCAAGCTGACGGAGTCTCCACCCAGAACGAACCGGCGACTGATCATTAGGAGAACAATTTGTGGACCGCAGACCGGGTTTGTGGTCTTGTCAAGGGAGGGAGATGGTTTCGCTCGACGTCCTGCGAGACGTGGGAACTCGAACTCGGGTCACGATGACGAGGACGTGATCGTAGTCGTAGCGACCCTCCGAAGTTGTAACGACTGTCCGTTGGTCATAACGACCGTCTGTTGGTCGTTACGACCGTCCGAGGTCGTAACGACTGTCTGTTGGTCGCAACGACACGTCTGAGGTCGTAATGACTGTCCGTGGTCGTAACGACCGTCCGAGGTCGTAACGACCGTCCGAGGTTGTAACGACTCTCCGTTGGTCGTAACGACCCTCCGTTGGTCGTAACGACCCTCCGTGGTCGTAACGACCCTCCGTGGTCGTAACGACCCTCCGTGGTCGTAACGACCGTCCATTGGTTGTAACGACAGTCAGTTCGTCGTAAC
>NC_134782.1:74601828-74611828 GCF_046742065.1 Oratosquilla oratoria | reverse complement strand
TGGTGTGGTTGAATAATTTTCAAATTTCTTTGTTATTTATTTCCTTTCCTTTTGCATTTTAATCGTTTTTATTTATGTTCATATTTCTTCGTGTTATCGTATGACCCATTCTCATATTGCGCGCGCGCGCGCACAGACACACCCATATATCGGTCATACGAGCTCTGAGCTCTCTTCCGGGAGGGAAAAAGCTGTCGATTACGAGTCCAACACGTGATCCAAAGACCATGGTGAATCACACACACACACACACACGCAAACATTCTCTTTTGGTTTGTCTTTTTGTCGTATTTTTCATATAATTTTTTCAACTTGTGCCTTGTGTCCTATCATTCATTCATTCATTCATTCATTCATTTTCGCATACTTGTAGGCAAGATGATGCTCGCAGTGCCTCAGCAGTGCCCGGGAGAATCGTAGTGTTACTAGTTTACTTAAGGTGAAGTAAAGTGTCAAATGTAGGGTATATCTTGGACATAACTTTACTTATGATGAAATAAAGTGTCATGTGTAGGGTATATTTTGGACCTCCAGTTCTTGTCGGGATGTGGAGGGCGTGTGTATGTATTTATGTACGTAGTGTGTACGTGTGTATGTGTACATGAGTATACGCGCCTTTCTTGTATAGGATGACTTGAGTTTAAGGGAGGGTGGAAGGGGGAGAGGAGGAGAGACTGATATGAAATGGGGCTAGGAACAAAAGGGGGACACCTTGGCATTTCTTTTGTCGGGAATTCTCGTCTCCCTACCCTCCCATCAATCTTCTTGTTATTTTTTCTTCTTTTTTTCATTTTTTTTTTATTGTTTCATTTTATTTTTTTACCTCCTCCTTTTCTTCGTTCTCGTGCTAGGTTCTGAACAATGTAGACGACTTGAAAAGAACACGGTGTAGATTATAATTGTTATTAAGGACTATAGTTTACCAGCGCTTCTATCTTTGTGGACAGTGTCGGGCCGAGTACATAGTACATACATATGGGTGAGACTGTACGCGATGATGTCTACATGTGCACATGCCATGTGGTGAAACATGAATATACAGCCTTTTGTGCATGCATTTTGTGTTTATGTGTGTACGTGCATGCATATTATTTTATATGTATACATGTGTGTTACAATATACAGAAGTATCTCAGTTTTCATTAATGTCTGACAGGGTTTTCTTTATGTGGTATTGTATTCCTCTTTTGTGTGTGCGTCTGTGCTTACTGTATACTAACGCAGAAGGCAACGCATACAAGAGCGTAGCGTAGCGCATAGATGGCTGCAGGCACTAAGGCACAGGTTCTCTCTCTCTCTCTCTCTCTCTCTCTCTCTCTCTCTCTCTCTCTCTCTCTCTTTGTGAAGGAGGGGTTGCCCGAAGAACTAAATGTATACGACCATAGACACTTTCTTGAAGGGGAGAGTAACAGGCCGCGTAATTGGGCTAAATATATATATAATATATATATATATATTTATATATATATATATATATATATATATATATATATATACATAGATAGATATATAAGATGACTCGTTGCTCTAAATCAAGAAACACCTGTTGAGAGCGCCTCACCTCGAAGTCTGTGACAAGACAGACAGACAGACGGACGGAGTTGCAGTTGCGGCGAGCGCCTTCCTCCGTCACGGTACGGATTCGGCGGCGGCGGCGGCGGCAACAGCTCGCATCTGGGTCAAGTTGGTCCAGATCACCTCGATCCCTTTCCTCCCTCCCTCCCACCCTCCCACTCCCACTTCCTCAATCCCTCACTCCCTCCTTCCTACGCACCCTCTCTTCCTCTATCCCTCCTCTAACTTGTTCCCTCTATTTACCATTCTCGCCTTTGCTACCTTCCTCGTACTGTTCCTATCTCCTTCTACTCCTCCTCCTCCTCCTGTTCCACTGTCTCTGCCTCCTTGTTCTGTTCCTCGATCTCCTGCTCCTCATTCTTCCCCTCTTTCAACTCCTCCCTCCTCTTCCTACCCCTCTTCCGCCTCCTTCTCCCCCTCCCATCTCTCCTCTCCTGTTCTCCTTCCCCTCTCCCTTTCCCTTTCCCTCTCCCTCCCTCCCTCTTACCTACCCATTCTCCCTCTTCCACATCCTCTCCCTCCCCTCGTTCCTCTTGTCTTCCTTCTCCCTCCCTTCTTCCCGCTAGTTCCTCATACGTTCCACCTTGAATTTGATCCCACGTGATTGGTTGATTGTCATGGACTAGTCTACAGCGCATGTATCCTTGTGGACAATCTTGCGTCTCTGTCGTTGGAGATGATCCCACTTGAAGTGTCCCCTGTTTCTCGATCCCTTGGGGAGGGGGAGGAGAGCGTTCTTGTGTTCCACGGAAGCGTAGGGGCACGTCCACCAAAGAGAGGGCGTATGTGGATGGCCCGAACAGTGGCTCAAGTGACGGGTGCTCCTGGCAGGCCCCGTCCCGAGGAGTTCCCAGGGAGGAGGGATCTGGGAGTTTGACTAGGGATCTATGGACACCATTCATATCAGCTGCTAGAGTTGCTCAAGGACGAGGAGGAGGAAAAAAGAAGGAGGAGACCTACAACAACAGCAAAGGAGAAGAAGAAGAAGAAAACTAATAAGATTACTACGAAGAAAAAGAGAAACACCAACAACAACAACATTGAGAACAGCATCACCCACCAAGGCCACTTCGTTTCGTAAATACTGTGCAGGCCCTTGACAGCCGTCGACGAAGATCAAACAATGTGATACGACCCGACTTCCAAGTCCCCAAGTGTCACTTTGGCTGTGATTCGGTCACGATTCCTTTGTGGTCTGTCAGATGGGGAAACTCATGGCCGTATTTTTGAATGAAATTTTGGGGTCCCTTTTATAATATACATATATATATATATATATATATATATATATATATATATATATATATATATATATATATAAAATGTGTGTGTGTGAGGCGTCTAGAATAGAAAGGGGTAAATGCCACATCTCGGTAAAGGAAATATGGTTCTTAGAGCATTTGATGTTAAGAGCAAAATGGCTTACGCATGACGCCATCATTCTTCCTTTTCCATTCTAGACACTTCATATATATTTTTTTTCTTTTTTGTTTTCTTAAGAAATGAACGAAGTACATATTTTCGTCGAGGATGGAAATTCGTTTAAGAGTAAGGCTGTACTATTCTCTGCCTTGCACAATGGCTGCAGGAACAACGAAAAAAGTTGTCTCGCATGCCTGTCATCGGACTTGCTAATGTGTCGTTACAGCTCTCTCTCTCTCTCTCTCTCTCTCTCTCTCTCTCTCTCTCTCTCTCTCTCCCCCCCTCTCCCTCCCTCCCTCCCTCCCTCCCTCCCTCCCTCCCTTTCTCCCTTTCTCTTTCGCTCCTTCTCTATCTCTCTCTCATGGTATCAGAAATAAAAATAGAATTGTGTTCACAGATTACGAACTGAGAGCGCGCGCGAGTGTGTTTGTGTGTGTATGGTGTGTGTGTATGTGTGTGTTCATTTACAAAAAAAATCGCCTGACGGTAGTAATAGTAAAGGGAAAAGTATCACCAGGTACGGAAGGGATCACGTGAAATTGATTGGGTTTGGATGGTCCACACATAAACGCCACCTACGGGTGCCAAGTAGTTAATCGAGGCCAAACTAATGAAGAAGGGATTAACACGTTAACTAAGGTGGCTTGCCTCCTCCTCCTCCCCCACTTCCCTGAGCTGAATAAAGTCTTATGGCGGCGGCCGTAATGAATGAGACACGAGCGTCCCGTGTCATGGACAACGTGTCAACAAGTATCCAAACGTTGTGTGGCGAGTGGAAGGTACCTTTCAGTCATGCTTCGGGCTCGACAACTGCCGGCGACTTCTCCTTGCCCTTGGAACCTCCCAGTACGCAGGGCAAAGGTGGTCTTGCTCGTGGCTAAGCCCCTCCGGGCAAATCCATACCTCACCATTGAAGAGTGTAATAGCGTATCTTAGTCAAGTGGATTGCAGTTGAAATAGACTTAGTATCCATGTAGTGAGCACTGATTTTATATATATATATATATATATATATATATATATATATATATATATATATACTCGTATATATATATATATATATTTATTTATGGAGAAGATGCGATAACTTTATGGTTAGGGAGGATAGGTGGTAAGGAACATGAATCTGCCTAGCGTAGGCCTTATGGTCTCTTTCAGTCTCCTCGTCTTCGATCCTTTAGCAGCGCTTCTATCTGTAGAGGGACTATGTCGCACGGTGGAGTCGCTGATGTCGTAAACGAAAGGTAAAAAAAAAAAAGAAATGAAAGTGATGGTTTATATTCTTTAGTGGGGATTAACCTCTAAACATGAAATGTCACGTGACCTTGGTCCGTAGGGGTGCCAAAGAGGAAAAAAAGTATCACTGTTAATGCCCCATAGGGGGGGGGGGATTGGACCGTGAGACTCGGCTGGCATTGAGGTTAGTGTGCCAATCTTAGGGAAGTATAATGTGGACAAGGCAATCATTGCTGTGGTTGAGTCGGTCTATATTATGGAGATTATTAAAGTGTTTGGCATTTGTGAACAGTCTCTGCTAAGGTTCGAGATTGACGCTGGCCGCCCTCGGCAAAAACGCCTGACCCCCCCCTCCCCCCAGTGCCACGAGAGGGGGGGGAGAGAGACGGAGGTGGGAGTGAGGGGGGAGCCTCAACGGTTGGGAATTTATTAAGATTAGAATTAGCTTTAAGTTGGGTTTAATGTGTGTGAAATGAGTATGTGCTTTGATTCGCCTTCGCCCCCCCCCATATGGGGGGAAAGGGGTTTTGATATACAGTATATACAAAAACTTGCTTTTGGAGAAAAGAAAAACAGGAGTGTTGTAGGTTCTATATATTGCGGCTACTAAATGTGGTGCTCTTTAGAAATATATTTATGTATATATATATATATATATATATATATGTATATATATTATAATGCGTATATATATGTATATATATATATGTATATGCATATATATATTATATGCATATATATATATATGTATATATATGTATATATATATATGTATATGCATATATATATGTATATGCATATATATATGTATATATATATGTATATATATGTATATATATATTATATATATATATATGTGTGTGTGTGTGTGTGTGTGTGTGTGTGTTTCACAACGTCGAACTTAGCAGGGAGGACTTGGTTAATTCTACCAAAATTATTGGAACTAGTGATGACCTTAGGAGACTAATTGCTTGGAACGTTCTATATTAGAGACAAAGCACCGGTCATTAATATCCAATCTAATATGACATCTAGTATTCCATTGTTTTTCTCACCGCCTAGGAATCCTAACTTAGCCCCTCCTCCCTACCTCTCCCCTCATCCCCATCTTCTTCCTCCTCATCTCCCTCCCCTTCTTCCTCCTCATCTCCCTCCCCTTCTTCCCCCTGCTCTTCCCCCCTCCCCCCTCCAGTGACCGCTCCCTCTTCCACCTCTCCCCTGACATCTGAGGTCACATTGTTGGCCCCTCGGAGGTCCGACCGCCTGACCCATGCATATATATATAACGTACATCTCATGCTTGAAATTTTCCACTCCTACCTTTAAATGTAAGTACCCCCTTTCTTAGCACCCTCTTGTATTGTATCTTTCCCACATATTACCTGAATTGTTCATACATAATATACTCGTTGTGTGTAATTGTATTGTATCTTTCTCATATTTTACCAAAATTGTTCATGTATGATTTGTTTGTAAAATTGTCATCGTTGCTGTATGTGATTGTGTACTTTTTGTTATTGCAGTTTACTCTTGAAAATGTCTTTCTCAAGACGAAACGTTGAGCTCTACAATTAAAGGAAATGAAATGGAAGAATACGGAGACCTAGTTTCTGTTCACCCGGTTAATGGCAGAATTTTAATCAGGAAAATTGAGAATACGAGGAAAAAATTATGAAAACCACAGTGTGTGTGTGTGTGTGTGTGTGTGTGTGTGTATGTATATATATATATATATATATATATATATATATATATATATAATATATATAGTTAGGTGTGAGCTCCACATGCAATAGTGAGGCATGTAGATCTCACACCTACATTGGTATGACAATAACAAGACTAACAAGACGTCTGGCTTCACATGCTACCTGTCCAACGGATCAATCACGTCACACTACATCTCTTCCCACAACAAAACATTAACAAGAAAAGACATAGGCAACAATACAACAATCATAGACAGTGGATGGGATCCCCGTAGGCTGCTGTTCCTGGAAGCCATATACATACAAAGTAACCACCTTAGCATCGACATTCAGGTCGAAGACATGCAGGCCTTACCTTCCATGAAGAGACTGAGCCCAGACAGATCCACTGTAAGCACTGGGAGAGGTCTCCCATACTTCCTGTACCCCGTATCCCCTATTGGCCCAAGGCAGCCAATAAGAGGAGATCCCTTCCCGTAGGAATCCCAATGATTCCACCACAAACCCTCCACATCAGATCGCTCAGAAGATAGATCCAGGAGTTTCCTAAATGTCGGCAACAATCGGAGAATTATTGAGAAACGTCATTTCTGGAGATAAAAGGTTGTGCGTTGTATTGAAGCTACACGCAATAAAACAATAATCAACAGTGAATCCTCTTTAGCCTTCAGCCTCGTATGTCTACAAGAGAATATACTACCAGGCTACTCTCTCTCTCACACACACACACACACACACACACACACACACACACACACACACACACACACACACACACACACACATATATATATATATATATATATATATATATATATATATATATAAACATAAGAATGAAGGAGACTGCAAGAGACCATAAGGCCTACGCTAAGCAGTTCCATGTCCATTATCACCTATCATCCCCATCCATAAAATTGTCTAACCGTTTCCTAAAACAGCCGATAGTTTCAGTGCTCACTACATGGTTATTAAGTCTATTCCATTCGTTGACCACCCTATTAGTAAACCAATTCTTGCCTATTTCTTTCTTAAATCTAAATGTGGCCAATT
Source organism: Oratosquilla oratoria (assembly GCF_046742065.1). Lineage (NCBI taxonomy): Eukaryota > Metazoa > Arthropoda > Malacostraca > Stomatopoda > Squillidae > Oratosquilla > Oratosquilla oratoria. Next base: position 74,604,833 of record NC_134782.1, on the reverse strand, counting down.
TAAATAGATTATTGCGAGTCCTGCCCTGGTGTTTTAATATGATGACCTTGTTTGTGTCACCCTTGTTAAAGCCTTTGATCCACTTGAACACCTCCACGGCGTTGATCACTGAAACACAACCACTCGTCATCTCACTGTTTGAAGCAGCTACCCCAGTTTGACCTGACCTGAGTAACGCTTACTGTATGTATATATATATATATATATATATATACATATATACATATATATATATAGTGTGTGTGTGTGTGTGCCTTTGCGTTTGTGTATGTGTGTATAATGTATATATATATATATATATATATTATATTATATATGTGTGTGTGTGTATACCGAAGGAATGCCATTTAGCTTGGCAAGGCAATCAGCCAAGTCGTTATTAGCAGGATCGTTATCTATATGTAAATGATAGTTCCAGTTTTTGTACAGTTGGCGTCAGTCAACGGGGGGAGGATGAGGAATTTAGAAAGTATTTGGGGCTTGAGGACTGGTGTTGAGGATTTGCTTGGGGAAATTGAATGCAGTTCGGGGCATAGGTCCTTTTTTGCGTGTTGTGTGTGTCTGTATGTCTTCGAGATTCGAGCAGTCTTAGATTGCGTGTTGGAGTCGTGATCGACAGCTATTAATCTCCCGGATGAGAGCTCAAGAGCCTATATATGGCCCGACCTATGGTTACTGGATTTTACGCGCGCGCACACACACACACACACACACACACACACACACACACACACACACACACACACACACACACACACACACGCGCGCGGTCGAGCGCGATACCACCACCACACCGTTCCTTCTTCCTCTCTTCCTCCCGCTATCACTTCTTATCTTCCTTATTCTTTTCTTTCTTCTCCTCCTCTTCTTCCTCCTCCTCGTCTTCGGGTACTCAACTTCACTACGCGCAGGAATGTTGTCTTTGTGAAACTTGTAGTATTCCTCACAGTTTTTGTTGTCTTTTATCAGATAATCGTCTCTCAGTAACGAACCCCCGCTAGGGCTTTCGTACGCTCCAGATTTTCATTATCTCAAGCCCTAGGGAGGTGGCGGTGTGTGTGCGGGGGGGGGGGCAGATCCCCAGCCGTGAACGTGGTCGTTGTGGAGCGGGACCCCTGTACCAGGGATCTTTCCCTCAGCTGAATAAAGTTTTGATGTAATGCTGAAAGAGGAAGAGGCCATATGGGCATGATGTCTTGTTTATTTACTTAATTATTATTTGCTTCAATTTGTTTATTTATATACGACTGAAAGTGCCTTTATTGTAGGTTAGCTTCATGGTCTTTCTCTGCTGACGTGCTTGCGTGCCAGGAGACATGCACGACCTCAGTGTCTAGTTACCTGTCTACCAAAAACCCCAATCCTCTTTTTTTTTTTTTTTTTTTTTTAAGCCTATATTGGGTTTATTGGATTTTTTTTCTTCTCCCCGCACGTTCACCAGTACACCTTGCAGCACAGCGCCGTCGTCGTTTATTGCTCGTTCAACTGAACAGTTCTCGTCAGGCCTGTCTCACGCTCCCTGTGCAAAGTCGCTGCTCTGCTCACAGTCTCATACTCACTCACCTCTTACCCTCAGCAACACCATGGCGCACTTTTGTCTATTTTCATTTTATTTTATTGGTAGATTCATTTTAGGTTTCTTCTCAACTAAATAAAATCCCCTGGCCGACAATTAGAGTGTAGTAAAAGGGTAAATATATTTAGCTTAAGCCTCGTTGACACGGGGATAACTTAGTAGCTGCTAGTGCTGAAAGCGACTTGCAAACTCCCCCTCTAAACTATCTTAGTGTCAACACTTACTTGCCTGATAAGTTAACTCGCTGCTAGCTCTAGCGGCTATTAAACTAGCCCCGTTTCGACGAGGCTTTAGGGCACTTTGGGCTACAAAGCGAAGATTTTAGAGGCAGTTCTAGCTTAAGTAACACAAATGTACAAAAAGTTGTGTAGAATGTGAAGTACAAGAGAATGCTTTTAGTTTAAATCCATCCAGGAGAATGGAGGCTTGATTAGAGAATTACATAGAACTTCAATAAACCCTAAAGTAAACACGTGTACAAGAAATGAGAGAGAGAGAGATAAAAAATCAATCAGAGGAGAGTGGTTGTTTGAATTTAGCACTTTCACTGAGGAAGGGCATTTCTCTCCCCCTTTCCCCTTCCCTTCCCTTCCCTTTCCTCCTCCCTTTTCTCCTCCCTTTCCTCCTCCCGTTCTCCTCTCCCCTTTCCCCCCCTTTCCCCTCTCTCCTTTCCTCCCCCCTTTTACCCCCCTTTCCCCTCCCCCCCTTTCCCCTCCCCCCCTTTCCCCTCCCCCAGTCACCTCAGTTGATTACGCTCGCTTAGCGTCAGTCTGAACCGAATGTGTCGCACGTGAAGAACAGCGAAGGACGTTGATCCCGTGCGTTGATTTGTTTCTGGCAATTCGGGCAATTTTTATAGAGCTGTAAGAGCCCGAAGGTGGCGTCACGAAACTGAGGTACTTGAAATCACGTCCCCCTCCCCCTCCCACCATCCCACCCCTTCCTCATTTGAATAAAGTCTTGTCCTTAGCCAGAATATAAGATGAAATATAGCACGAGATGTGCCGAGATAGACTTAGCTACTCATGCCTCCAGTTAGCTTAAATATTTGAATATGAATATAGATAAACAATCATGGAAATGAGTCTAGTACCAGCGAATATCATACAAATAATTTCCGACAGAAGCCCCGGGATTCGAACCGAGGTTTGATTAGTTTGGCATCGAACGAGACCTCGGCTCGAATTCCGGTGTGATTGTCGGAAATTTATACATACACACACAATTATATATATATATATATATATATATATATATATATATATATAAACATATGTATGTATGTGTATGTTTAAGACATTGAACATTTTAGAAGCTCTGCCAAGGAATTCGAACTCTGACCTGTGCGTGCATAATCACGAAGCCAAGACGCTAGCAACCGAGCTATGTGCGATGGTACAAAAGGACTGTACAAGTCCCCGACCACACT
>NC_134782.1:74579328-74594328 GCF_046742065.1 Oratosquilla oratoria | reverse complement strand
GGCCCCCGTCCCGGCTTTGTTCCGGCTTTGACAGACGGAGCTCGGAAGGGTCAAGGGTGTAGGGCGGGGGGGAGGGGATACCTGCCCCGTCCTTTGTCTCCCGTTCAGTTTTGGTTACTGGTGGGACCTTTGTATATATAATAGAGACGGGAACGTCGGTAGCAATACGTGACTAGTCATTGAATAGATATATGAAGTAGTTATGGTATAGGTATATGAAAATTAATTCTACCAGATCTGATGTGTCTGCCATTGTTGTCTTAATGTTCGATTTCATCAACGTTGACTTTTGCAAGAAGGCCTTGGTTATCTATCGAAAACATTGGTTGGACGTGTGACCACTGGAGTTGTAAGTTTTCTGATTTGCATCGATTCCAACAAGAACAACAGCAAACAGCCGCCACCCCAACATCAGCAACAATAACAAAGAAATTAAACGTTCATTCGCCGTGATAATTGTAAGGCGATTGCTTCCCAAAACATAACGGGTTACACGGCGCAAGAAGATTTAGAAGAGGAAGAAGAGGAATAGGAAGAAGAAGAGGGGACAAAAAGAAGAAAATGAGAGGAAGAGAACGGAAAAGAAGAAGAAAAATATGGATGTAGGCCCGTATAAGGAAGGGTAGTGTGTGACAGCGTGGCGCTGGTGGCCGGTTGTCTTCATCCGGCCGCATAACCACACGGTTCCGGGACGTCCACCGGTGTGGCTACCTGGCTTGGAGGGCGCAGGGCCAAGGTGATGGGTTCGAACCGATCTTGAGCTTCTCGTGTCTCAAACCTTTCACCAAGACAAGGTGAAGGCTTTCTTCTCCCTTGAATCATTCTCATTTCACTTTTTTTCTTGTTTTTTTGCCAAATCTTCCTTTCGCCATTTTTTGCCAAATTCTCTTTTCGCTGGATACTTGTTTCGCCCAAAATAGGCCAAATTACATTTTCACAAAATATTCGCATCGCCTATGTTGGCCAAATTTGTGAACTTGATCAAGGAAACTTGATCAAACGTGCCTAATGGGAACTTAACATTTAGTGAAATTGGAATATGTCAAACATTTGACCCAATGGGAAGTTGGCAAGCATTTAGCGAAATGGGAATTTGGCAAATATGGCATAAAATAGCGCTGTTAGATATAATGACCGTGTTAGCCAAATGCAGCCTGTGGGAACGTTGACTGTTAATGCAACCCATTTCACTGTGCTCTGAAGAAGCCAATCCACTTCGATGGGTAAACCTTTGTTTGGGGGACCCCCGGGGGTTAATGTAAGGATCTTGATGTCATATTTGGGGAAAAAAAAAGCTACATCACGAAGCTGGGTAGCGTAACGGGGTTATGTTTTTATTTGAGCTCCAATGGATCCTAGCTTGCGTCTTTGTCTCTTCTCTCTATCCTCTTTCTCTCTTCTGTTTCTTCTCTCCCAGTGATATCTTTATTTGAATAAAATCACTTGGCGGCAGGTAGAATAAATGTACAGAAGTCGAACAAGGTAGGCAAAAGGGATTGTCGGAAGAGCCGAAGGGTAGAGGAGGATTTCAATGCCACATAAGAAGGTATCTGAAAATTTTATTATTATTATTGTTGTTGTTATCATTTGATATTACTATTCTTATCATTATTATTATTATGATCGTTATTACCATTGTTGTTATTATATTATCATTTTATTATCATTATTGTTATTATTTTTCGCCAAATTGAAATGAACAAGGCATAGTTTACTATGTGTGGGAGGGGCATTAGATGACTTAGAATATCCCAATGACATGGATATTTGAGATGCAGCTTCCCCCTCCCCCTCTCCCTCCCCCCATAGTCGCGGGAGACTCCCGGCCCTGAGGTAGTCACCCCCCCCCCCGCCCCCAAGTCAGGTTGAGCTATTGGAATGACTTATACTCAGTAGGAAGTACCAAGGATTCTCTCTCTCTCTGTCTGTCTCATTTTCCTGTAACTGTATTTGGAATGACTGAAGCAATATATTCACTGGGTTTGGTTAGTTTAGTCCGGACTGAAGCTTGCTGGTGTGCGGGCTCTGAGATGTGTGTTTACTTAAGTGTAATGTACAGGATGAAAACTATGCTCGTAGGGACCCCTCTCATCTGCCATCGGTTAAACATCGTGTGTGTGTGTGTGTGTAAAGATGATATACACATGAAACGTGTGTGTTTAGTTTGTGTGTTCGTGAGTGAGGGAACGTGAATGGATAGTTTTGGAAAGTAAATAACTATTTATCTTATTATCCGTGTGGATTTCTCTCAAGTGCGTTTCGTTTCTTCTTAATGTACATTTATTGCAGGGAAGTACGTCACGTGTGATTGAAATCGTGAGGTGAAATGCAGAACGAAAAATGAGAACCACAGCTTAGGCTGGTTTGTTAAAGGTTAAAACGAAACATTTAACTAGCTGCACTTTCGTGGGCAGACTAGGTTAAGAACCAGTTTGACAGATCACTGTGAAATGACGAGTGTAGCCTCAGGAGAGAATTGATGAGGTGAAAAGTATAGTTGAGGGCTTGTGGTCGTAGGGATGGAAGTCACTGGCTCTCCCTGGCGCCCCTTCTTCATTCGGTGGCAATTGACAGGGCGCCACCCACGGAGGGTCGCGGGCGCCACGTCGGCATCACTGGGGTCGGGGGTGATGGGCTGTGAAATATTAGTTAAGTAGAGTGTATGTGTGTTATTGTTATTATTATTATTATTATTATTATTTATCGTTGTTATTGTTACTATCGTTATTATTATTGCTATTATTATTATTGTAGTAGTAATAGCAGTTTTATTGATAACGGCAGTGTAGGAATCTCGAGCTAAAAAGCAAATTAGGAGCAGCATTTAGAGAGAGAGAAAAGCTCCACTTCTTATATTTAGATAAAAAATCGTCAGGTGCTGGGCCGAACTAAGTATGTTAAAGGAACTTGAATGACTTGGTGAATCTAATCTTATATTTAACCCTGTAATGTCCATAAGTATCCTTAAGCTGGATAAAATCGTTGGTGTGATCCAGGACAGGACATTAAGGGGAAAAAACTGAACTGGAATGGGTTATTGATACTTGTGAATGTCAATTCAGTTGATGCTTTGCTAATCAACATGGGGATAGCCAATAACGTTGTGTGTGTGTGTGTGAGAGAGAGAGAGAGAGAGAGAGAGAGAGAGAGAGAGAGAGATTCAGCTTGGGTGAGACCTCCGAGGGGATGCTATGACCCTACACACACATCTACTCCTTGCCCACCAGGTCTGGGGTGCGGGCTTGTAATTTTGTGATCCTTTCCAGTCCTTTGACGGAGACAGCTGGTAGTACCACCACAACCAGCAAGCCTGCGTTTGTGTATGTGTGCGGGTATAATATATGTATATATATATATATATATATATATATATGTATGTATATATATGTATGTATGTATATATATGTATGTATGTATATATATGTATGTATGTATATATATGTATGTATGTATATATATATGTATGTATGTATATATATATGTATATATGTATGTATATATATATGTATGTATATATGTATATGTATATATATGTATATATGTATGTATATATGTATGTATATATATATATATGTATATATGTATGTATATATATATATAATGTATATATGTATGTAAATATATATATATATGTATATATATATAATATATATATATATATATATATTGTCCAGTAATGTTGTAACACATTAATAAAGGCACTATAACCCACTGTTGATTGGAGTTAAGAAAAAGAAAAACTATTTCCGTATATTTCGATCACTTACTGTGATCCTCTTCAAGCGGAATACCGCTAGAAGAGGATCACAGCAAGTGATCGAAATATACGGAAATCGTTATTTCCTTTCCTTAAATTCAATCAACAGTGGGTTTTTAGTGTATATATGTATGTATATATATATATATATATATATACATATATATACATATATATACTTATATATATATATATATATATATATATATGTATATCAACCACAATTCACTTTAATTCTAAGCCATCAACATCGAGAAATTCGAGCAGGCCAACATGCAGAAATTGAAACGTGGTACAGCCACATATACATATGTATATATTCATATTTGTATATATACATATATGTAATGTATGTATATATACATATATACATGTATATATAATATGTTATATATATACATACATACTTTATATATATATAATATATAATATATATATATATATATATATATATATATATATATATATATATATATATATATAGTGTTTGTGCGATTTCTTGCCTGTCATGCCGGTATGTAATTATATTTCTCGCTTGAATGGCACCTGCATCCATAGAGGGGTGCCAGCAGACTAATTGAATCTGCACGTGGGGGAAGGGGAGGGGGAGGTAAAAGTCAGGTTTGTCTCACGAGAAGATTTCCTGCACGATCTGAGGTGCCATCCGTCTTCGGTCTCGAACTCCGTTCGTCTACAATCTCGAAGTTCTTCGGAAACTTTGTCATTCTCTCCCCCGTCCGTTTCCCCATTTGTGGAAGATTAGTGCACGGTGTGGATTGGAGGCTCGTTCCATGTGGGCACCGGGGGATGGGGGGGGGGAGAGGAAGTCCTGCAGGTGTGGACGCAGATTGGGGTCACGGCCATCGTACCTCCCTCCCTCCCTCCCTCCCTTCCTTCTGCTCGGTGATCATTCCGTACAAGTCGTCGTGGCATTCGGAGAGAATAAATGCCAATGCAGAGGAAGGGGAAGAAGAATGGGAAGAAAATGACAGAGTTGAGGAGGAAAAGGAGAAGGAGGGAGTGAGGGGAAGAAAATAATAGGGTTGGGGAGGAGGAGGAAGAGGAGGGAAAAAGAAGTCGAGGGACAAGAAAAGGATAGAATTGAAGAGGAGGAGGAAGAGGAGAGAAGGAATGAAGGAAAAGAAGAGAGGAGGAAAGGAACAGGTGGGAGAGAGAAACGGAAAGGATTGAGGAGGTGGAGGCAGAGGAGAAGAGAAAAGAGGAGGGTTGAGGAGGTGGTAGAGGGTGAGGAAATAAAGAACAGTTAAATGGTTGGCTGGGGCGCAGTAATTGTCACCTGTAATTAGCGCCTTGGGACAGTGCCCAGGCACCGTACCAACCACGGCCACCAGCAACCATAAGTTCGGTCAGAACCCCTTTAGTACCGGATGGGTGTGATGCTCATTGACGTGGCTCCCCCGTTGCTAAGGAAGGGTTTATAGGCTATCTCAGTTAATCTCCTTCCTCACCCCGTGGTCCTTTTTTGTTCTAATATTCTGGCTGCCGTATGATGATTTTATTCACCAAAAACACATCACAACCATCTCGAAAACATCTCGAAAACACCAAAACCATCACAGTCAGTCACCATCATCACTCACAACCACATCAGCAGCAACAGCTGTAACAGCTCCCACTTCATCATCACCAACAGGAGTCCATATCACTCTTGCTCCCAGTCTTACTTCGACTTTATCGCTGCCACCATTGCAACCTTCACCACCACCCGTGCAACCTTTAGTCACTTCTAGCACTTTCGCTGCCACTACCACCACCCCGTCTCCTCCTCCTCCTCCTGCTCCTCCTCCTCCTCCACCGCCGCAGCCACCGTCATTCATCGTTAATGTAATTATTACTACCGCCTCCACAACCACATGCACCGTCATTACCACCACGTTCTACCACCAATGCCACCGCCACTGGCGCCAGTGCCTTCACCAGGTCTGACACCTCCACCCCCTCTACCACCACCATCACAACCACCACTTATGCTACAATTTCCACGTCTACCACCACTATCATCACCAGTGCTGCCATCTCCACCTCTACCACCACCACTTCCACAATTGCAGCTACCCCGTATTAGTTACTGCCACCAGTATCAAGCCCACGGCTGGGCGAAGGTCTCGCGTGTCAGATTGAGGAGCTGACGAGCCAGGAAGCGCTGACGAAGGAATGACGTCGTTTGGTCAGTGCTGACAGTCGGACGTGTCGTCAGCCGACGGGGGAGCTCATCTTGCTGACTTTATTTATTTTATTATTATTAATCGGTTTATGGAGCAATTTATTCTCCCGCTTGTCAAAATAAATGCCCGTTTAGTCAATAATTGAGGTTTAAAAGAAATATTGGCTACTAGTAATTACTTATGAATTTGGTTAATCAGCCATATATTTCGTGTATAAGTTATTTTATCAGGTTGTGTGTGTGTGTGTGTGTGTGTGTTTATGCGTTTGCGTACGTGTATACGATTCACCACGGTCTTGGATCACGTGTTGACTCGTAATCGACAGGTGTTACCCTCCCAGATGAGAAGTCAGAGCTCATATATGTCCGATCTATGGATAATAAGTGTATGTATGTGTGTATGCATAATTCACCATTGTCTTGGATCACGTGTTGGACTTGTGATCGACAGCTATTACCCTCCCGGATGAGAGCTCAGAGCTCATATATGACCGATCTATGGGTAATACCGTGACCTTACACGCACACACACACGAACATACAACTCTCCGCCCACGAGAGTTGGAGTAACGGTTCGCAGCAATACTGAAATAATTTTAGCACTAGGCGGGATTCGAACTTTGAGTAGCGGTCGCGAACGCTACCACTGCGCCGTCGAGCCATGTGTGTGTGTGTGTGTCTTGGGCTAATGCCATGGCATTTACTATAGGTTTGGTTTTACAAATGCTTGATATTTCTTGCTCTCTCTCTTTCTCTCTTTCTCTTTCTCTCTCTTTCTCTCTGTCTTTCTCTTTCTCTCTTTCTCTCTCTGTCTATGATACATGACTTCCGGCGGGATGGCACAAAGTGTAATAAAATCGCCTGACGTCATGTAAGGGGAATGAAAGGAAGAGAGCCACACAGTACGGAAGTGGTTGATGGAGTCCAGAGCCCAGGTAGGAGAGCGGCACGACGGCGAGCGCTACCAGCTGAGCCGTCCGTCCACGGGATAAACATTATCATCTTTTTATATTCTCTTTATTTATTTATCTATTTTTTTTTTCTCGTCCGCCTTCTTATTCATTTACTTTTTACTGTTGCTGTTTATTTTTTTTTATTAATGTTACGATATAATTACAGTAGTTTATATTCTTTTGTTCTTTTTTCATTGTTCCGTTTATTTGTTTGTTTATATTTTTATTGGATTACTGTTATAGTGTTGGTACTATATTTTTTATATTATTATCATTGTTATTATTGTAATTAATGTTATTGTTATCATTATTAATATTATTATTATTATTATTATGATAATACGGTAGTCGTTAGTGAAATAGAATTATCAAAGACATTTGTGATCACAAGTAGTTCTCTTATATTATTTTGAGTCTCACAAATTTGGAACTCCATCAATCGGAAATATGTCAAAATATCTGAAAATGCTTCCGTTGTCTGGGAATGTTTATTATTATTATTATTTATCTATTATTATTATTATTATTATTATATATATATATATATATATATATATTTTTTTTTTTTTTTTAATGAAAACTTGAGTTTTTTCATGTCACATTACCATTTTTCAAAATCCTGGACAACACTAATCATACGAGATGGAAATTTTTTGGAACGTTAGGGTGACCCTTTTTTATCTATTATTTTTACTTTATTTTACTAATGTTATCTTTTTATTTATTTATATATTTATTTGATGTATTTACTTATTTATTTATTTATTTATATGTACCTACTCCACATTGTCATAAAAAAAAAAACCCGCGCAATCCCTTTTCTTGTCGAGAAACCCTGTTTTGGAGCAAGAGCACCTTGGTCCGCGCCTCCCCTCGAAAGTGTTGTCTCGGGTGGGTGACAGCAACACTTGTGCATATGTGACAACACCTTGTGCATGTGTGACAACACCTATGCATGTGTGACAACACCTGTGCATGTGTGACAACACCTGTGCATGTGTGACAACACCTGTGCATGTGTGACAACACCTGTGCATGTGTGACAACACCTGTGCATGTGTGACAACACCTTGTACATGTGTGACAACGCGTGTGCGTATGTGATAACACCTTGTGCATGTGTGATAACACCTGTGCGTTCGTGACAACACCTTGTGCGTATGTGACAATACCTTGTGGATATGACAACACCTGTACATGTAACACCTCTAAATGTGTGACAACACCTTGTGTATGTGCGACAACACCTATGCGTGTGTGACAACACCTGCACATGTGTGATAACACCTGTGCATACGTGACAACACCTTGTGCAGGTGTGACAACACTCCTTGTTCGTGTGTCGCAACTTAACGTTACTGCCTTTATCGAAGTCCGCCATCAACATCGTCGCCTTATTTAGTCGCCCTCATAGTCGTTATGTCGCCGCCGTCTTCAGTGGTACCGCCATTAAAAGCAACGATTCCCCGTCAGCGATTTCCTGCAAATGTTTATGTGTACGAGTATGTTGGAGTACACACACACACACACACACACACACACACACACACACACACACACACACACAAAACCATATATATATATATATATATATATATATATATATATATATATATATATGAGACATGAAAAGATACGGTGGAATTTGATTGTTTTTAATTAACTTGGGGCCCCCCAACACGACGCTCCTTCTCGGACTAATTATGACTCGGGGCGGACGGGGGCACTTGGGCAGCAATTAAAACCTACTGGGAGATATCAGTCTCATGTTCTCTCGCTCTCTCTATCTATCTATTTATCTCTATCTCTATCTGAAGTTTGTTCTTGTCAGTCATCTTTCTTTCTTTTCCTCTAGCCTCTTCGTCATTCCCTTCTCCATTCCTGCTCCACCCTTCCCCATCGTCGTCCCCTTCATATGTCACTTCTCACTTTATCTCCACTTTCCCCTTTCAATGTCCAATTTCTTCCTCACGTTTATATATATATATAATTATTATTTAAGACAAATGAGAGAGAATTGGGTGGGAAAGGACAACCGAAGATGTGTTGTAAATAGAATTTATTACCCTAACGTTGCGACCAACTTGGTCTTCTTCAGAGGACTTGCTGATCTGATTGTATAGAAGCAAGTCTTCTGAAGAAGACCAAGTTGGTCGCAACGTGAGGGCAGTGAACGCTATTCCCAACACACCTTCGTTTGCCCTTCCCCACCCAATTCTCTCATTCATATATATATATATATATATATATATATATATATATATATATATATATATATATATATATATATATATTGTGATATCTAGATATTAGTACCTTCGTTATGTTTATATTTATGTACTTAATCATTTCTTGTTTTTTCTGTATATATATTTCTTGCGTTGACATCTCTCATTGTAACTCATTCTCACACTCGTTGCGCCACTCACTTCCCTCCTTCTCTCCTTCCCTCTCTCCCACTTTCCCTACTTTCCTCGCTCCTTCACTCCATCCCTCCTGTCCATCTCTTTCTATAGTCTTCATCCTTCCTTCCCCCCTACCTCCCTTTCCTCCCTTTCTTCCCTTCTTCCCTCCTTTCCTCTTTCCTTCCATCTTTATTTCCACCCTTTCTTTTCTACATTTATTCCTTTCCTTGATATTTCCTTTTCTACATTCTCACTGTATATTCTTTCTCTTCTGTCTTTCCTCCATCGTTCCTTCATTCCTTCCATCATTCCATGTTTTGCTCGCTTACTTCTTATGACTTTCTTTTGTATCCCTTCTTCTTCACACTCCCCCCCCCCTCTCTCTCTCTCTCTCTCTCTCTCTCTCTCTCTCTCTCTCTCTCTCTCTCTCTCTCTCATTACCTTTCCCCTCCTCTTCTCTCCTCCTCCTCCTTCCTCATCTCCTTCCATTTGCCTTCGGCTCCTCCCTCGGTCGTTCATTTCAACCTCATCTCACGTTCGCCGTTTCTTGCCGCGAGATTTTTTTTTTTTTTTTTCTCTTTACATTTTCTATTTGTTTTTTGTTTTTTATTTTCTTCTTCTTCGTCTTCTTCTTCTACACCTATAACCTGCACTCCCTTCCACTTCATTGCTTTCCCCTCAAATTGCTTTCATTCCATGCTATTCCTCCTCCTCCTCCTCCTCCTCCTCCTCCTCCTCCTCCCCTCTTGCAACCAAGTAATCAGCTTTAGCTAGTGAGCACGTATGGAGTAGCAATCTCACGAACCTTGAAGCCCTCAGGGGTCCACTCAGCTTTGTGTGTGTGTGTGTGTGTGTGTGTGTGTGTGTGTGTGTGTGTGTGTGTGTGTGTGTGTGTGCGCGCGCATCTCTTTTCTCCTCTCCTCCCTTTCTCCACGTATCCTCCTCCTCCTCCTCCTCCTCCTACTCCTTCTCCTCCCCCTTCCTCTTCCCCCTTCCTCTTCCAACCTCCTCCTCATCCTCATCCTTCCTCTAGACAGGGTTTCCTTTATTCGTAGAGTAGGTAGACAAAAGAAACGACCTAACACGTGTAGCTTTAGTGTTTGGTATAGGAGGGCGTTTGTTGTACAAGGATCTGTAATTTACGAGCGGTGTTTCTCGGCAGGAGCTGTTGTTGTTGTTGTTTCATTATTAAGGGCCTCTCTCTTTCTCTCTCTGTCTCTCTCTCTCTCTCTCTTTCTTATATACGTCTTCGTCCTTTTGGCACCTTTGAGTGTCAGTTGAGGTCATCGCGGCACTGACGCCACTTGTGCTAGTCCATGTGACGTCACGTAATGGGCATGGGTGAAGTCACGTCACTGGAGGCTCGGGTCACGTCATGGGTATGACTTAGGTCACGTGATTGGCATCCTGACCACACGGTGGCTGTGATTGGTCAACGCCAATTGGTGGATGCGAGGAGCCGAGACGACGTGGATTTATGTTATAGCGGTTCTTTAACTGCGGTATGCGGGGAACTACAGGCGTAACATGGAAGGTACCATAACCCTTCTGATTTCGTCATCTATCAGTGCATATTGTTATTGTTGTTATTGAAAACTGCCTTAATAATAGCACAGGTATTCATCATTTCCTTGGAATCTTGACTGTCATTTGGGAAAACTTCTTGCGAGGTACCGCTACATAAGTTATGAGCAAGTGTATGAGGTTAAGATTCATTCATTTACAATTTGGTATTATGTACGAAGTGTTTTTGAAAAAAATAGAGTGCGATGTCATTTTTCGATACTAATTTCATTTTGCCATTATGTAAATCTTTCCTTTTTGTTTGTTTATTAGTTTTATTTACGTATTTATTTAGTCATCCTATCTTAATAATTATGTGATAACGTTGATGGTGGAAATAGTACAATATGCTTTTTAGGGTTCACCTTGTTGTTGTTCTTTTCTTTTTCTTCCTGTTTTTTTTTTTTTTTTTCATCTTCAAAAGTGCTTACTAGCACCAAGGCAGGCGTTATCTCTCTCTCTCTGTATGTCTGTTTATATATATATATATATACTGTATGTTTATATATATATATATATATATATATATATGTGTGTGTGTGTGTGTATTCACTTGGTCTTTGGATCACGTGTTGGACTCGTGATCGACAGCTATTTCCCTCCTGGAAGAGAGCTCAGAGCTCGTAGGTCCGATCTATGGGTAATGCTATGACCTTGCACACACACACACAGCCAACTCCCCGCCCACGAGAGTCAGAGTAACGACCCGAGGCACAGCGATACCGAAATAATTTCGGCCCTGGGCAGGATTCGAACTGGGTACTGGGAGCACTTCTACTTCCCAGTTCAGCGCTCTACCAACCGTGTGTTTGTGTGTGTGGGTGGGTGTGAAACACTTACGCATACACACCACAGGAACGCACGTACACGTGCGTATGTGTACGTGTGTGAATTCACTCACACGAAGTCGCTGCGTACCTAACATGCGCAATCACACAATGATTAATAGTATCAGAGGTCAAGAGAAATACAGACCTTGAGTAGCACTACACAGATATTTACGTGCCCCCCTCCCCCTTCCCCCTCTTTCTCTTTGTTACACACACACACACACACACACACACACACACACACACACACACACATTCTTCCTCTCCTCTATCCCTCAACCTATCTCAGACCAATGTAGTCTGCTGTACAGTCACAGGCATGGACTCCAGAGACGGAAGTAATTTTTTTCCTCTTAAGTGTATGTGTCTGTCAGGTGTTTGATGTGTTTGGCGCAGTCATGTTCCTTCCCTTTATGTGCTTGTTCCTCCGATTGGCCGTGGGGCGTGGTTCGGCCCGGAGGGGGAGGGAGAGGGATAGTGTAGGATTGTGTGTTGGGGGTGGGGGGTTGTTGGGTGGGGTGACTCCTGCCCCATGTAAGGAGTCACGACCTTAATGAGTTTGTACTACCGAGTCAGTCTGTTCGATGTGTCCATTGGGACAATCCTAGCGAATTTTCCTCCGTCTCTCTCGTTGGGTGCATTTGTATTCCACAGTTACCGCTACTCCGCAGCTCCACAGCAAATTTGTCTCATGATTAAACGACCCTCCCCCTTCCCCGCTCGCATAACCCTCCCTCAGGCAAGACTGAAGATAAATTTCGATGGAGTGGAAGTTGCCATTGCCGTGGCCTTTTCGTTCAAGAATCTGTTTTTGCTCCCGTGGCCTTAACAGCAGTTCCATCATCGTTGACCCTCACCAACCCAGACACCGATATTTCTACACCTGTGCTCTGACCTTTGTACCTCACAAAGCCCCCCCTGGCGAGTACTCTGTTAACTCCACAGACTTAATATCTTAATAATTCCTAAGGACGAGCTTAGCGCCTACGCGTGCAGGGAGCCACGCCCCCTCACTGACTCACCACCAATAGGAGCTCGTACCAACATGAGCGACGTGACGTCACGGCCCTATGCGTCTCTTTAAACAGGCCTACCAACAGGCACGGCTGTCGCAAAGATGTAAACGAGAGGCTTTAAACCTAACGGGGCTGTTGTTGATGTTGATGTTGTGGTTTGTAGTTTACCAGCGCTTCTGTCCTCGTGGGTATTCTCGCGCCGACCTAGCGGAGCGTCTATTAGATCAGGCACCGTATATGGAGGTGCTCAGAAAGATGAAGCTAATTATTATTGTTATTAAGAAGAAGTAGAAGAAATATGGGAGGAGGTCGACCAGAATTTGCCTCAGTTGAACACTATCTTCTTTCACGAGCCTGGCCATCAGCGTAATTTAGTTATATAGGGTTAGCAAGAAGGTAATCTGAAGTAGGCCTTCTTCAAGGGGTCAAGGTTATGCTTACTCTTAATCGAATTGAATACCTCAATTTACATAGAGTAAAGCTGAGGTTGATTTGTTTATTAGAGTTGAGTAGCGAGGTCCCATCTACACTCCTCTACCTCATTCCTCTGCAAGAAGAAATATAAAAAATGAGGCATTGAACGTGTTAATCAAGATATTGTTTAAATTTGAAGTGGATTAGATTTTGGTTACCATAGCAACGCATGTCGGCAAGAGATATTTTGGTCCATGACGAGGTCGGATGATGGAAAATATGTAAAATAGATAAACACACGCCAACTCTGTCGTCACTTCCGTTACTATCACTATCATTACTACCATCATCACTACAAATGTCATTACTACCTTTAACACCACTACCAACGTCTCCACCACCATCACCCACCGACACCACCTCTTATCACCCAGATTCATCACCTCCAGCTGCACTTCCATCACCAACCTTCATCACCACTACCATCATCACTGATGCCACTCCACCACCATCTCCACCACCATCACCCCCGAAGCCCACGAGACAACCCCATCACTACAGATAACGCCGGTCAACTCAGACTCATTACAACACTCTTGTTCTTCTCCCGTCTACCACTCGGTACCGAGGCTGAGTAACACCACGGGCCATGTATTGCTGTTGATGAAACTGTGATGCCCTTGAAGGCGGGGGGGGGGGATTTATCACGTGATGCCGTGATATAATGATGCAAGCGTTGGAGAGGAGGAAGGTTGGGTGGAGGGGGAATGTAAGTGCGTGCCCCCCCCCCGTCAACATACAAAATCATGTTTTTCCCTATTTATCGATATATTAAAAATATAAAAGAATTAAGAAGACAAGAGATAATAAGTCGGTGCATGTGTTTGTGGGAGTTCTTAGGTGATGAAAGTACTAATCTGTGCAACTACCCATGTGATTTTATTGTCTTAATACGGTTTATGGCCGTGGGGAAATACGAGCATTTGTTCAGGATATAGTGTAATGGAAACAGGTGGTAGGGGTTGGAAGTATGCATAGGTGAGAGCAATAGTAGTAGTAGTATTAATACTATCCGTATTCTATTTATTGCTTGTAGCGGTTCTTCGTGGTCGCTCGTTGCCGTGGCTCACGATACCCACAAGAACAGACCGGGGTGGTAATAATGCCTCCAGAAGACCCCTCCCCCAATACATACATACATACATACATATATATATATATATATATATATATATATATATATATATATATATATATATATATATATGTATATATAAACCAGGTTGATAAGAACTCGGGTCTTCGCGTGACTGGTCCGAAGGAGCCAGGAAGGACTTCTCGGCCTTCTTGGGGACTTCTTCTACTCGCCGCCCCCCATCTCCACACTCACCCTCACCCTAACCCTGATCGTGCTGCTGCTGCTGCCATTACTCTCTCCCTCTCCCTTCCTCCTTCATTTCATGGCTTCTCCCTTCTTCTCGTCTCACCCCTCCCTCCCTCCCTCCCTCCCTCCCTCCCTCCCATTCCTCCTTAACTCCCCATCTTTGTCTGGTTTGTCCAGTTTTATTACGTTCAGTTCCATTTGTACTTGCATTTGGGATTTTTCGTCATAGCCTTTCCTTTTCATTATTTGTATATGCACTTACATGCACACACATACACACGCGCGCACACACATACATACACGTATGTACTCGACTCGGTGGCGCGGTTGGTAGAGTCCCCGACTGTCACTACGGCGGTCCGTGTTCGAATCCTTCCCAGGGCTGAAATAATTTCAGTATCGCTGCACTTCGAGTCGTTACTCCAACTCGTGGGCGGGGAGTTGGGTGTGTGTGTGTAAGGTCACAGCATTACCCATAGATCGGTCATACGAG
>NC_134782.1:74566983-74571983 GCF_046742065.1 Oratosquilla oratoria | reverse complement strand
ATGAAGGCAAACGCCATTGAGGTGGTTCTGCTTGACCTGTTCTGTGTGTGTGTGTGTGTGTGTGTGTGTATGTATGTACGTATATATATATATATATATATGTATATATATATATATATGTGTATATATATATATATATATATATATATATACATATATTTGTGTGTGTGTGTGTGTGCGCGCTCGCGCGCCTTGGTTCTATTATAATTGTTGCCTCAACTTCCACCTACTGTGAACCCGGAACCCTACTGTGGCCGGCAACGGTCCTCTGGTGCTCGTGTAGATATCTCCAGGGAGAGAAGAACACTTGGTAGATGCCTGGGAGGACTAGTGGCCCTTTGTCAGCCCTCTCTCTCTCTCTCTTTCTCTTTCTCCCTCCCCTGGGGATTGCAAAAGCTATCCCATTGGTGGGAGGGAAAATGGCATCGAAGTAGCATTGTGTCTAACTTTTTATTTTTTTTCTGTAATATGTAAATTTTATTTTATTTATTTACTTGTGCATTTATGTCTTAATTTATTGGTTTATTTTTTATTTCATTGATTTCTATTTTTATTTTTACTGTTTTTAGAACGAATGAATTGATTGAATATATTTTGCTTTGCATTTTTACCTTCAGTACTTCATTTTGTATTTGACCTTTATTTTTTACATATGTTTATATATTTTTTGTACTTTTTATCTTCAATTGTTATTATTTTTACTTTTTTTTACCTTTGTTATTAGCATACATATACCAAAGGCTTACCCCCCTTAAAAGAGATGTAGCCAAAAATCGAAGGCATAAAATCCACTCCCACCCACTCCATCTCCACATATTCCACTCCCATTCACCCCCCTCCCTCCCTCCCTCCTTATCTTGGCTCCTCCTGGATGACGGGTCATCGCTGCATCTCGCCTACTGCCCTGGGTCAGAAGCAGTGTAGCAAGACAGCACATACACAACAAGGCCGCTCCATTAAATCGGCTACCCCACCCTCCGTCCCCTCATGCAGAAAAAGCGAAGACGGGGAGAAATCCCTTCGGGCTGCGTCAAATTATTTTTCACACATACTCCCTCATCCCCCATCCCCCACCCACTCCCCCTCATGCATCACAGCATCATCCATACACAACCATTCTCCATTCACCCCTATTTTCTCTCCCGTCCTTCCTCAACAGACATTCACCTCTTTCTCAATGCCCCATTTACCCCATCCATCCATCTCATCCTTGGTCGTCTCCTCCTCCTACCTCTGCCTTCAACACCTCTTTTACTAATCTTCACTCCTTTTTCCCCCGTTTGGGGCATTGGCTGCATGCAACTGATACTTTAGGGTCTATATGGGGCGCCCCTACTGACCTGAGCTACACATCATTTTGTCTATGATGAGGAAATCTCTGTTCATAGAGAAAAAATGATACTTTATTATACTGCGACTGTCCCTCCGTTATGCTGTCCCCCAACCCCTTGTTACTTTCCTGTACCACTTTTTTGAATATTCATTTTCTTATTTCGCCGAACCCTATGGTGGGGGAAAAGAATAATGCCACCAAGTGTTCATACATGAGTCGTAAAAAAAAAAAAAAAACATAATGAGGGTTTGGGAGGAGTTTTCCAACCAGAACCCTAAGGTTTGGGTCTTTTGTTATTAGCAAAACGAAAATATTGATTTGTTATATCCTACTGTGTTTTCCCTCCAGCTCACATTTTACCATGTATTGTTCATAACTTTTGGATTTGTTTGTTTTGCCCGATAGCTAATGACTGACGCTTTTACAACCGGTAGCACACTACCCATCATCATATCACCATTACCGGTAATGGCCACTGAACAACGGGGCATAAAATATTCCGTTATATAATTAACTTAATTGCAGTGTGTATGTGTGCGTGTGTTTGTTTGCGTGTGAGAAGGATGATATTTGAGTTGGGGTAGGTGTATAAATGTGTGGGTGTAGGTAGTTGAGTGTGTATATGTATATGTGCGTATATATGTATTTACCTAAATGTATTTGTCTTATTTTAACATAGGAATTGAGTTGCGTTCCTGAGATTCATACTCTTGCTCTCCAATTTGTGTGTGTGTGTGTGTGTGTGTAGGTGTAGGTGTAGGTAGGTGGGTGGGTGTGTGTGTATGTGTGTATGTGTCTGTATTTACCTAATTGTCTTATTACAGTATACAGGAAAGGAGTAACACTCGTAGGGTTCCGTCTCTTATGTTTCGATTTATTATAGGTTTTCGTTGTAATCTTTACTTGCCTGACTGTCGACGAGCACTAGATCAGACGGTGTCAGCTCGTGTCGTGTTATCCCGTGACGTGCTGGCTCGCGTGTCAGCCTGTCTTAAGTCAGGCTTGGTGTCAGTTTTTATTGTGTCAGTTCATGTCGGCCCGTGTCATTTCAGCGCTTTTTGTGTCGCCCCATGTGTCACCGTGTCGTGTCAGCCATGTATCAGTGTACGTGAGCTCTTGTCATGTCAACCCCGTGGGTCGTGTCACCTCGTGTCGTGTGAGACCGTGTCACCAGCAGCAGCGTGTCGGATCGGAAACGTGTGTCACATCGCCTTGACCTTTTCTGTCTTGTGTCGGGTCACCTTTGCCCCCGTCCCTCCGCTCGTTGTGATCGATCGACAAGTGCAGTACTTCGGGAGTATGTAGCTCTGGAAGAGGAGGAGAAGGAGGAGGAGGAGAACCCGTGGCAGTTCTCCATGGCCTCCTTCGTAAATTGCAAGACCCGAAATGTAATTCCGGAGTGGCTTTTGTTTCAAGGTTTTATTGGGCGGGTTGACTGCTGTTCCTGCTACAGACTTCCATTTTCTGGGAAAACAATACCACCGATGCGATTGGCAGGGAAGGGACGGGAGAGTGTGTTAAGAGAGAGTGTGTGTGTGTCTTGAGGAAGTGTATGTCTTAAGGAACGATGGTGATGATAATGATAAAGAGAGGGACATGAACGCATGTTTAGCATATTTTTTCTGTCAAGTGTGAGGGAAGGAGAGAGGAGAGGGGAAATTGGAAGGGAACAGCTTCTGCTGTGCTGAGGGAGCCAATACTGGAGGAGGGAGGTGAGCAGTGCGATATTGTGGAGGAGGGGGGCTGGGGGCGAAAGAGAGAGTCAACGCAAAGGAGTAACCGGTTTTGAGGTGGCACGGAGGTTGCTGGAGGCTGAGCAGGCGAGGCAAAACAGATTGAACCCCGCTTTCCTATGCAGGGGCTTTCCCCTTCCCCTTCCAGTTGAATAAGATCGCTCGGCGGCAGCCAGAATAGATGTACAAGTCGTGAAAGGGTTCATCGAGATAGTTTAAGTTGTTCTGGTTTTAGTACACGGCTCTGTGCACGCAGGGCAAAGGTGACGGATCCGGACTCGTTGCGTGAGATCTTTACCTCACCTTTCGGCAATTTAACAACAGCCTCTGGGGACTACGATTTGTTTGGTTATTTGTACGTATTTGTTATTATATATATATATATATATATATATATATATAGATATATATATATATATATATATATTGAGGAATGGACGACAAAATGAGTGGCAGGGTGGTGAGATAAACACCGAGAACCGTTGAAGTTTTATTAACTGACGTTTCGCTCTTAACAGAGCTTCTTCCCTGCCACTCATATATATATATATATATATATATATATATATATATATATATATATATGTCAATCAAATCAGCCATCCTGAGTCCACTGCTGAACAAAGGCCTCCTTCATAGGAGGCCTTTGTTAAGCACATACACACACACACACACACACACACACACACACACACACACACACATATATATATATATATATATATATATATATATATATGATTAAACTTTGCAGCAGCTTCTGCATTCACGAGTTTCTTGCTGACATGTTCAACTTTTCTAATACTTGAACGTTGAATATCGTTGAGTTGTCTTATTAAGTGTCCAAACTTCATATGGAATGAATGTAAAGACAATACTATCTTCTTAATGTTACTAATTAATTTTAATTAAGAAGTTAGTATTGTCTTTACATTCATTCCAAATGAAGTTTGGACACATAATAAGACAACTCAACGATATTCAACGTTCAAGTATTAGAAAAGTTGAACATGTCAGCAAGAAACTCGTGAATGCAGAAGCTGCTGCAAAGTTTAATCATATCTGCCTGAAAGAGGACCTGCTACCCTACTATTGTAATATATATATATATATATATATATATATATATATATGTATATGTGTATATATATATATTTTCAATCTGTCTTAAACATACGCACACACACACACACACACACACACACACACACACACACACACACACACACACACATATATATATATATATATACAAATATATATATATATATATATATATATATATATATATATATACAAGTATATATATAAGAAACCCAACATTAGTAGCAATTACAAACAATAATCTGGCCGTGGCCTGTTGCAGTGGGTATTTAGAAGCGTTAGTCTGCTGTAGTTTATCGGCGCTTCTACCCTATGTATTTTGAAATAGAATATAACGAAAGAAACAAAGTGGTTTAATGTATTATGAGATGCGATAATTATAGAGGAAAATCAGTATAGTAAAAAAAAATGTAGTTCCAGTAAGTTGGATATGACGACATGCGTGAAATTTTAGAATGTATATATATTTTTTTACCAGAAAAGTTTTACATAGAATCTAGTTAAAAGGTGTTAATGTTTCCTTTTAAGTTTCTACTCTCTCTCTCTCTCTCTCTGTCGTTTTCTCCCATGCCTATTGTTTACATTTTAAGTGGAATGTTTATTATTGTTATTACCATTACTATTGTTATTTTGTTATAATTTAGTTGCAGTTATTGTACTTCTGAGTTAAAAAAAAACAGAGCAAGTTAGCTTTATGATAGAGTTCAGATAATAATATATACATGTTGCTTCCATTACTTCGTTTATACATTGTGTGTGTTGGGGGGGGGGGGCGCTCGTGCGTGCGTGTTAAAACAATACGAACTGTCCGAAATCTCGTTTCATAAAAT
>NC_134782.1:74551983-74561983 GCF_046742065.1 Oratosquilla oratoria | reverse complement strand
TATATATATATATATATATTTATATGAAGTGGGAACTGGAGTGTGGATATACCGCACATAGCGTCGGAATCCGACGCAATGAACACCTGCACCTCAGGTTCTCTTAATCTCCCTAACACCATCTAGCTTGTCAAGTCACGGTGACAGTTGATCCTCGTCAGCCATGATATGTTATCACAGTGTCATTAACATCAATATGTCATCAACATTTATAAGATGGAATTAATGTTTGTGACGAGGGTGGTGTGGACACGTGTATATTGTAAACACGAATTCTATATTTTTTCGAACATGAATCAGCATGAAGGTCACAGAACGAAATTATATATAAAAACAAATTTTATAAACAATGATAAGATAATGCAGAAAATACATTATTATAAAGAAGAAAATATACATCGTGTTCATGTTTATAAAGTAATAATGATAGTCAATCAATCAATCAAATCAGCCATCCTGAGTCCACTGCTGAACAAAGGCCTCCTTCATAGCATTCTATGAATCACACGACCGTGCCATCCTCTGCCACGTCACTCCCGCAAAGTTCTCGATCTTGTCTCTCCACCTTCTGTCTGGTCTCCCTCTTCCACGCTTCCTATCTCGAGGCGTCCACTCAGTTACACACTTGCTCCATCACTCATCAGTCGTTCGCACCAACGTACCTGCCCAATTCCACTTCCTCTCTTTTACTGCCTCCACAATATCTTTCACTCTAGTCTGCTCTCTCACCCAACTTGCTCTCTTTCGGTCTCTCAGTGTTATTCCCATCATTGATCTCTCCATTCTCCTCTGTGCAGTCCTTAGCTTTGTTTCCATCGCCCTCGTCAGCTTCCAAGTCTCACACCCGTAGATTATTGCTGGTAGAATGCATTGATTGTAAACTTTACGTTTCAAACATAAAGGTAGAGAGCCTCTCAGGATTTTATTATACTTACCAAACACTTTCCAACCAATTGTAATGCGTCTTTTTATTTCATTATCATGATCTTTCGTCACCTTCACCATCTGGCCTAAATAATTATACTCTTCAACTTCCTCAAGACTCTCACCATCAATTACAATCTCTTTACTTTGAACTTTCGTGTTGAACATTACTTTGGTTTTACTCTTATTCATTTTTAAACCTACTTTGAGACTTTCTTTGTTTAGATCGCTCAGCATATCTTGCAAGTCTTCTGCTCTTTCTGAAATAAGAATAATGTCCGCAAATCTTAGGTGGTTCAAATATTCGCCATTAATCTTCAAACCTTTCTTTTCCCAACTCAACCTTTTGAAAATATCTTCCAAACAAGCTGTAAATAATTTGGGTGAAATTGTATCGCCTTGTCGTGCTCCTTTATCCGAGTGTTGACACCTTGACATGGTGGATAGGCTTGAGAATCTTAATGATTACAAAAGCTATGTCGATAGAGAGGAAATCTCTGCAGGGTCACCCATATCGAACAGGTTTTGTAAGAAAGGTCAGACAAAGAGCAGCTCAAACACACAGTCGCAGGACCCACTGCTAACTGGCACGTCCCTGATGGCAAACAGGGAAATTCCTCATAGATTAGATAATTATAGTAATGATTTTGAAAATGATGATACTATATTGATAATGATGATAATATTGCTTGTTGTCTCAAGTTTCATTGACTGGAGACCCGCAGCCCCACAGTGGCTGGCAACGGTCCTCATACATAGACCCCCCTCCCTCTAGGACATTGATCTGTATTCCATTAGTGTGGGTCTGTTTCTGTGTCCCTGATACGAGAAGAGGACGCGATCAGTCGCTGGTTGTCGGATCGCCTTATGAAAAAAAAAAAGAATTATATAAGTAGAAGACTGAGGGAGATCCCATGACGGAATGCCATCCTTTTGGGGTTGCACCTCCCTGTAGAAGTGAAAGTATTGTTGGTATTTGAAAATGAGCCCATCTCGCAGGGGACTGGAATATGGTCCTCATGTTTACAGCGTGAGTAGTTGTTAACATGAATTATTGGTTGGTGGTACATCTGTGTTCTTTCGTAGTACTTTCACAAACATTCATTTCTTCTTTACATTCCCGTGTTCCTTTCCTCCTCCTTTTCTCCCCCTTTCTTCTCTTCCACTTCTTCCTCTTTCTCTTATGTCACATCTTCCTCTTTTTTTCCTTCCTTTCCCTCCTCCTCTTCCTCCACCTTTTCCTCCGTTTCCTTCACGTCCTCCTCCTCAATCTCTTCTTCCTCCTCTTATTCCTTTTCCTATTCCCTTTCCTTCCCCTTCCTCCTCTTCCTTCTTCCTTTTCCCCCTCCTCATTTTCCTCCTCGTCCTCCTTCTTTTCCTCCTCGCCCTACGTCTCTTCCTCCTCTTCCTTCTCTTCCTCCTTTTCCTCTCTCTTTTCCTCCCCATTCCTTCTCCTTTCCCTCCTTCCTCCTTCCCTTTCCCCTTCCCTTCTTCCTCCTCCCTTTCTCCTTTTCTCCTCCTGCTCTTTCATCTCCATCTCCATCTCCATCTCCTCCTCCGTCCATTTAGCTCATTCCAGTGGAAGGTCTATTTCACTCCTCCTTGGACTTTCTTCCTCGTGAATTTCTCGTCGGATGTTCGTAGGACCTTTCCCTAATCCTTCTTCCTTCTTCCTTGAGCTCTTCTTCCTTCATCCTTGAGCTTTTCTTTCTTCTTCCCTCTTCTTTGAACTCCTCTTCTTCTCATTTTTACCTCTTCATCTTCAAAACTCTTAACCAAATATTGTTTCGCCTCCATGTTTCATGTATTTTAGTATTTTATTTTGTTGTTTTAATTTCCTTCATATTAATCTTCGTGTGTTTTTCTTTTCTTGCTCCCATTTACCTTCTTACCCTTTCCTTCCCCACTTTATTTCCCCTTTCCCTTGTCCTTCCCTCTTGGTCTGCACCTCTACCCCGTGAGCACTTCTGTATGCACGCACACGCACACACGCACGCACACACGCACGCACGCACGGCGACAAACAATGGGTGTAACGAAAAAAGGTCGTGACCTATAAAGAAGAAAAATCTTGTGCTGCCCACGTCGGCGTCGTCGTCGTGTCAACGGATTAGGCAGAAATCCGTCAAGAAAGCAAAAGTGAAAGGCACTGGAAAGAACGCGGGGGAGGAGGAGGAGGAGGAATGATGATGGGGACAAGGAGGAAGTGGAGGAGGAATGCGGAGAGATTAGGGAGATGGGTAGTAGGAAGGAGAGGGGTTAGTAGTAAGAGAGGGAGGAGGAGGAAGAGGATGACGAGGAGGGAGGAGGTGGAGAGAGAAGGAATAAATAGGGGGAAGACGACGAGGAGGAGGAGGAGGAGGAAGAAGAGTAGGGGACGACGGCGAGGAGGGAGAAGGGAGAAATGCTGTTGCTGCTGATGCTGCTACTGCTACGAGTGAGAATACAGGTAGATAAGAAGAAGAAGAAGAGGGTCCAGTCGCCGGTTCTTGGGCCGAGAAGGCGGTTGGGTCGTTTGTGGGTTGCTTGCTGAGGGCTTGGTTGGTCGGTCGTCGATGAGGAAATCACACGAGCTCAGCCATGGCGATTTTTTTTTATTTTTTTTTTTATTATTTTATTCCATATATTTTGTTCATTTGTTTATTTTATGTATGTGTTTCTTTATTTGTCTATATGTTTACTTGTTTTATTTGGTCGTCTATTTCTTTTATTATATTTATTGACTGATTCTCCATTTATTTGTCTATTTATTTACGTATTAATATTATTTTATAGGTCATATATTTATGTATTTCTTCATTTATTTGATTGATTTATTGTTTTATTTATTGAGTTATTATTATTTATTTTATTTTTTTATAATGATTATTATCTTCTTTTCTTGCGATGATTTGAGTTGGAGATGTGACTGGAGACTGGAGGATGGTGAACTTGGAAGTAACTCGTTGCTTGTGACAAGAGGCAAAAGGAAGGAGCCTCGGTGGTGGTGGTGGTGGTGGTGGTGGTGGTGGTGGTGGTGGTGGTGGCGGCACTGCAGACTGCAACACGCCAACGTTGCCTTATCCATGATCATAGTATAGCTAAATATATGTGATGTTGAAGAATGCCGATGTACATGTTACACGTATGAACATAGTATACTTAAAAGTACTCTCACATGTACTTACAAGGAGTATGTACGTTTTATAGGATATCTTGTATATATAAAACACGCAAGGCCTCGGTTCGATTCCCGGGGCGACTGTCGGGAATTATTTTTTGTATGGTTTCTATGCTACTAACGATTCACTTCAGCCCTGTATGTATGTTTATACATATATGCGTATCTATGTTTATCATTGTGTGTGAGTGCGCATGCATGTATTCACCTGCCATGTGGTGATACGATTAGATGAGGGTGGACGATGTCGGTGAGAGTTTCACCAAAGCAGTTTGTGTTTGGGGTTTTCGTGGTCGAGAGAGGGAAGAGAGATTCTTGAATAAATAAACGAACAAATCCCTGTGGTTCCTGCGAGGTCATCAAGTTAACCCTTACTTAGGGCTTATTTTGGCTGCCGCCGGGCGATTTTATTCAGCTGAAAGGAAACTCCCCCCCCACCCTGTGGGCGATGAAGGGTGAGGGTGGTGGGGTGAAGAGGAGGTAAAGTGAGGGGTTGAGAGTGAGGAGGTTTGAGGTACAGTTGAGGAAATTAATTTCTCTCGACTTTGGTGTGTTTAACTCCATATATGGTAATAACAAATTAAAAAAAATGTATAGTTAATCGTGCTAAATGAAGTCTTTTGCTTCTGTTTGAGGGAGTTTTCTTAGGGAAAAAATCGGCTCATATTCACCGGAGGCTAGATGAATAGATAACGAGGTAAATGAATACATTCATAATATTCTAGAAAACTTAATAATAACCAGATTTACAAATACTTCCTAATAAACAGAACACACGAATGCAGCCGACACCATGATCACTTTGTCGGGGTTGATAAAACAAGTAAGTCACTATATTGAATGGGGTTAAATATTTCGGTGCCATTTCCATAGGCACTCGTATTGTGTCGCAGCATTCAATGGTGGCTCTGGCAATGTTCTTGCAATTACAACGAGTAATGGTTGTCTTTTTTTCGGTGTTTAATAGGCACTTTAGGGACCATTGTCTTGGCAATGTTGTCGCCAATTTAGTTTTTCTTTTTTCTTTTTTATATTGAATTTTCTTTTTCTCTTATGTTTTTGTTTTATTTTTTATTATTGTTATTGTTATTATCATGTGTAATATATATATATATATATCACTGGTGAAAAATGCGAATCTATATATTTCGATTGCTTACTGCAGTCCTCTTCAATAGTGACTACTGAAGAGGATTGCAGTTAGCAATCGAAATACATAGATTCGCTTATTCATCTCTTTCTTCCGTGGTGCTAGTTGTACTATGTATATATATATATATATATATATGTGTGTGTGTGTGTGTGTATATGTATATGTGTGTGTGTGTGTGTAAATTTTTCGGACATGTAGCTTTACCTTGTTGAGGTTTGCGTTAGATGACTAATTCTAATGTGGGTGTTTGTTACAAATGGTGTGCACATATCTAGATTTAGATAACTCTGCATTAGGAACCTCCTCAGAAATCAAAGTGTCCAGTATCTGGAAAGAAAATTCCTAAATATAGAACTACATTCTGATACAGTGTTCCTCTGACTAGCATGTCGTTCTTGACTACATCGAAAGAACCCAGAGACATTGTTCTTCAACACTTTCTAGGAAACAAGTCTTTACGAGGACGAATCTTTATGAAAATAGACTAATTTAAGAAAGTAGATGCCTTGCCAGTTTCTAGAAATATTTGCGAAATATGTTTCTGGAATTGTGCGAGACAAGAAAGAAACAGTTGGGGGACAGCTGAGAAACACGTACGGGATGTGTTGCGTCATTTCTTGCCTCTCAAACGAGCCGAGATGCGAGCGAGTCTGCTCATTTGTTATTATGCCTCACAGTTCTCTCACAAATGTAGGGATTTTTTTCCATTTTATTTTGTTTTTTATTTTGTTTTTATGATTATTAATTGTATTTAATTTTATCAGGTTCATTTTGTTTTATTATATTATTTCTCTTTTACTTCTCTTATTTTGAATTATTTAATTATTTTGTTTTTGCTGTTTGCGAAAACTATTTCTCGCTATCTGTCTATCAATCTATCTCTATATTCTCTAATGTCATAAAGACACAAACTATCTCTCTACCAGTCTGCGTTTCCTTCTACCCTTCCTTACTGAACTAGCCTACTGACCTTTCTCACTTTCTCCCGTGCTCATCTCCCTTCCTAAGGCAGCGCTTGACTGCATAGGAATTCTGTCTTGGGGGTGGGGGACGATGACGGGGTTCTTGAAAGTGTTGGGGCTTCTATTCACATTATACTTATTTATTTATTTATTTATTTTCACTCTCCTCAGACCAGAGTTTGGAAGATATACCTATTACGTATTCCAATGCAAAGTTAAAAAACAGAATTGGTGTACTTAAGGGTTTGTGTTTGTGGGTGGGTGGGTGGATGGGTGTGTATGCAATTAGTAATGTTTAGAAGTAAGATAAACCTGATTGCTAGATAGTCTCGTCTCATTCGTACGTGTGTGTGTGTTGTGTGTGTGTGTACGTATGTACGTTTGTGTGTGTGTGTATGTGTGTGTGTGTGTGTATGTGAGTGACTGTGTCTGTGACGACTCTATATAAAAGCCACAGTATAAATCTTCAGTATTGTACTGGTTGAACGGGTTTTGATGTTCAGTACTTGTTCAGCTTTGTGAAAGTGGACTTCTATTAAGATCACATACATGCAGCATGTCGTAATGAAGTGGAAACAGACTTAATTATGTGGTCGTAGTCTTGTGCTCTGAGTAGGACGTAAGGAAAGATCAAAGAGAGAACAAATAAAAGAAAAAAGAGAAGATAATGAGTCCGTTCTAACTCGTACTTCCCTCAGAAGAGTCTGAAGATGAACCAGCTGTTTGGTCGTGATGGGCTCTCTCTCTCTCTCTCTCTCTCTCTCTCTCTCTCTCTCTCTCTCTCTCTCTCTCTCTCTCTCTCTCTCTCTCTCTCTCTCTCTCTCTCTCTCTCTCTCTCTTTCTCTCCCTCCCTCCCTCTCTCTCTCCCTCCCTCTCTCTCTCTCCTCTCTCTCTCTCTCTCTCTCTCTCTCTCTCTCTCTCTCTCTCTCTCTCTCTCTCTCTCTCTCTCTCTCTCTCTCTCTCTCTCTCTCTCTCATCATGTTTCTCCATCTCCTGTTTCATTTTGTGTTCCTATTTCTACTTTATTTCGTTATTATTTTCTTCTCTTCTACATGTTACACATGTATGAAAGTGGCATTTACCGACAAGTGTATCGAAATAAACGCCTGAATGAATGTGAGGACGGAGCCTCCTTTGTTCGTACTAATAAAGGAGGCTCCCTCCTCACCTTCATTCAGGCGTTTATTTCGACGACTACTAGTAATACTTCTGTTTTTATCCAATTTCCACTCCTACTCCATCCTCTTCTACTACTACTGCTGCTACTACTACCACCCCTACTGTTTCTGCTTCCTCCTATTCTTCTTTTTTTTATGAACTTCGCCCTTCTTCTGCTTCTACTTTACCTCCTCCACCTCTTTTTTATGGATTTTTTATATTTCATCTCCTCTTTCTTCTTCTTTTTGATGTGGAGTTTGTTCTTCTTCTGCTCCTTCGACTTCACCTCCTCCTTTTTTATTATATTTTCTTCTTCTCTTATTTTTCTATTCTTGTATGGACTCTTCTCCTTCTCTTTCTTCTTTTTCTTCTTTGGACTCTGTTCTGGCCCAGTGACCGAGGCCGGGCGAGAATGGGAGGTGGTGGACTAAGCACCATGTGGGAGGGTTGGTTGGTGGTTGGGGTTGACGAAGAGGAAGGACGGGAAGGATTGAGGAGTGGTTTGGGGGGAGGGGGGGGGGCTGGGGGTCGGTTTATGACCCAAGAGCAATGCAGGTACTAGTACTGGCCAATGAAGCCTACGGTGAAGGGAAAGAAGGGTAGAAAGGGAGTGGAAGGAACTGAAGAGGGATGCCTTGGAGGGAATGGGCAGAAGGCGGAGGGACAAGATAGAGAAGTTTGCAGGAGGGACGTGGCTGGTTTGGTCAAGTCATGTGACTAGTGGAAGATGTTGGGAGAGGCTTTTGTCTAGTAGTGGATCCTAAATGGATATTGAAGGATTAGTTGATGGGTTGAGTGACGGAGCTTTCGGGGGGGGGGGTGAAATTAGATTGGTGTGTTGAGGTTGGGTAGCTCATAAAGTTAATACGTTATGACAAAATGATAATAATAAGTAAATAAATAAATAAAATTACAACCAAAGATACTCCTACCCATGTATGTTGTGGTCATGTTTGTGTTTTGTCAGCCATGTGTAGTCACACTTAGGGCGAGGTGATAAGGATAGGTGAGACCCTACCCTCCCCTTCCCCCGTTGTGGGGGGGGGGTGAACGGAGTGGGGAGGGGACGCTCAATAAAGGGAGAATCAGGGAGGAAAGACACGCAGTAACAACATGAACCGGTTGCCAGAGGAAAGATTGTAAAAACAAAACAAAGGAATTGTTGGACACACACACACACACACACACACACACACACACACACACACACACACACACACACACACACACACACACACACACACACACACACACACACACACACACACACACACACACACACACACACACACACACACACACACACACACACACACACACACACACACACACACACGTACGTTTACTGTTGTTAACAGGTAACCAATCATACCATATAAGAGATACTGGCCGTAAAACTATATAATTAGATTACTGCGATTGAATTGACTTAATTTTGGTTTATGGGATTTTATGTATGGGATTGCCGGAGGCCTGCTTTCTCTCACTCTCTCTGTCTTTCTGTCTCTCCGTGTCTCTCTCTTTCTATCTCTAGCTCTATCTGTGTGCGTGTCTCCAGTAATTTGTATTGGATATATGTATGGAACTTGGTAAGCCAATGTCCCAGTCAGCAGTTCTCAGCGTTTTTGTGTATTTGCTTATATATTTAAATTAATTATTTCTTTTTCGCTTATTTATGATTGATTTTATCCTTTGTCTTCTCATTGTTATTATCATAATTCCCACGTAAAGGAAAAATGTTTTATAGTATTAGTAGTTGTAATTAATTATTTTTGGCTAATAAGGCCTTCTTAGCCGTTATTAATAAATATATGTTCTATTATTTCTGACTCTAGAAGTGTGAAGTGGCCAACCTACCATGGAGAAGCATTGTAGTAGACCCAAGATCCTTTTCATGGTGTCCTATAGTTTCATAGGTTTTCTGAATTATTTTCTTATTTTTCTTCTCCTTCTTCCTCTTCTTCTTCCTCTACTTCTCCCCCCCTCCTCCTCCCCCGCCCACACCGTTAATTCTCCCCCAAAATGCCGTATTACCCCCGAGGGAGGTAAATTACCCCCCCCCCTCAGTTTATGAACCAGTACCGTAATGGATTGACTATGGAGTGGCAAAGGGATGTGGATCTTAAATTGCTCTGATCGTTTCTTCTTTAACCGTAGGTAGGCTTCCTCCTTCTCCTCCTCCCGCTCTTCTTTCTTTTGTCCCCAAGAGATGACCCGGAACATCATCATCCAGTTCAGTAGATCGACGCCTCATTTAGTTATTTATTTTTATAGGTTTGTCACTGTGGGACGACATAACACAATCAAAGAACATTTTCGTGATAACGTGAAGTGTTTGACTGTGCCGCCGCGTCTTGTGTTATTCGCTTCGTAGGTTTCCAGTCGTTTGGGTTAACTGCCCAACTCCTCAAGGGGAGAGGAGTTTTAGGGCTTCAGGGTTTGGGATTGCGGGGTAGGGGTGAGGGAGGGCATCGGGACTATACATCTTCAGTAAACTACAACTTTTTAACACGATATCAGTGGTATGTAGTAAAAAATAATTTATTTTTATTTTTTTTTCATATATTTTGTTTTGTTTACTTATTTTATATTTCTGTTTCATTTTGCATTTTGTTTATTTTGTATATTTATGTATTTTGTTTT
>NC_134782.1:74536983-74549483 GCF_046742065.1 Oratosquilla oratoria | reverse complement strand
CCACAGGATATTAGATTCCCATACATGGTACGTACCACCCACCGGTAATCCCTTCTGTTGTACCGGGTACAGGTTCCTATCCTTTTCCTATACATTTGAAACCCGTTCGACAAGGAACTCGTTTAATGTCTACACCTGACTCCCGTGTTTGTTTCTGACTGCCGCTTGGCGATTTTATTAACATCGTGTTCCCTGCGAATGTGGGCTCAGATTGAGTGACAAAACTTCAGTTGACTGAGTGTAAGAGGCTGCTTGAATGCCATGCCACTCCGGCAAACTCCTTTCACGACTCCATTTTTCGTGAGTCGAAACCACTGCCATACATGAATGCGAAGAACATTTTAATAGACTGATGCGGTACTTGGAGCCAAAGCTTCTGCCATGCTACTCCTGCAGTCGTCTTTCTTACCACTCCCGCTTTCTGGAGCCAAGGCTTCTGTCATGCCACTCCTGCAATCTTCTTTCACTTCTCCAGTTTTCTCGAATCAAAACCATTACCATACCACTCCTGCAAACCCCCCATCCCCCGGATTTGCGCGACACGACATTCCGGGCAGTCCCTCGAACTGGTTAGGGAACCTGAAGACCACGGCCACAGATTCAAGGTCCGGAGAGCGGTTTTTTTTTTTTTTTTTTTTTTTTTTTTTATGTACAAACACACACACACACACACACACACACACACACACACACACACACACACACACACACACATATATATATATATATATATATATAATATTGACGACGCCGTTATGCATGTACTGTATATCATCATGGTCTTGGATCATGTCTTGAACTCGTGATCGACAGTCATTTATGCACATAAATAAACAACTCCTTGTCCACCAGATTAGGAGTGCCGGCTCACAGTATAGCGATGCTAAAACTTTCAGCCCGGGGCGGGATTCGAACAACTCGGATGGCTGAATTAGCGGTCGAGAGCGGTACCACTGCACCATCGACCGGCGCGCGCGCGTCTGTGTACAGTCACCCATACACGTACGTCATTTGACGTGATTGCTCATCGGCGCTGTCCGAGATTGCCCACTGCTGCAGGACGAACGGACGGGTGTGTCATGCTATACTCTCGATGGCGAAGGTCAATGCTCCCTGGTGTCTCGAGTTCTCTCTCCCTCCCCCTCTCCTTCTCTTCTTCCCTCCCACTCGCTCTTTTGGCTCTCCATCTCACCTCCAACTCTTCCTTCCTCTCTTACTCTCCTCCTCTCTTTGCTCTCAGTTCTAGGTTCTCTCTGCCCCCCCTCGCCTCCTCCCATTCTCCATCTCATTTACCTCCAGTCTACCTCACTTCATTTCTCTCTTCCTTCTCTTCTTCCCTCCCACACTCAGTCACTCTTTCCCTTCCTTCCCTCCCCTCCCCCGCTTTCCTTGTATCTTCTCCACTCCTCCCCCCCCCCTTTTTTTGGGGGGGTGACTATTACACGAATAATCTCAAAGGGCTCATCGTAAAATAGTAATTGATAATATTAGTAAAATGACATAGTCAATTCATCCAGTTTATGAGGAATCTGTGACCACAAGTTATTCATTATTTGAACTTTAAATGATTTCAGTATATCTAAGCTTTTGTATCATCCTCGTAACGACGGGGTACCTTGTTCGGTCCTCAATGGGTACAGGAGACTGCCACGCACCCTGGTACTCGTAACACTTAGCGCAAAGGTGACTTGACCGTGGCTGTGGATTCCCTGACGTCAAGTTTGGTTGTTTATTTATTGGGTCCGAAAATCCGCGATCGCAGAAAACTGACGCAATTAGCGGCATTAGTTTTAGGGGTGCTGTTAGATATTAGTTAAGTGGATAGAATGTTTACAGGCTTCTATAAAAGCTATTCTACAGGTAAAATAACAGGTTTGGTTCTTCTAGGAACATCAAACAGCCACAACAGTCATATAAAGCTTCCCACCATCAGATACCTGAAACAAAATTCTACCCATTAACATGCACTTAGATCATTCGTAAAATACAGAAGAAAGATGGATACAAAAATAGGCTCATATTTTGTGATTGAATCAGATTTTTTATTTTCATGCCAGCTAAAACACATGTACACATATAAACTGATAAAAACATATATTAAGCCCTGTGAGTTTTTACTAATCAATCAAAACAATGATATGCAAATTCTGATTGATTACAATTTCATCGTTACTTATTATAAGTTGGCTAAAATACCCAGTTTAATTTTCCTATAAGGTTTTAAGAACATTAATGTAACAGATTATATGAAACGGAACATTGGAGTTCCTATATCTATATACATATATATGCTGAATACCACAGGGAAAAGAAAAAAAAATTGGAATCCGAGCGCTTTCGTGATATTTGTTCACATTTTCATGGATTACAATAGAATGTATTGTAATCCTTGAAGATGTGAACAAATATCACGAAAGCGCTCGGATTCCAAGAATTTTCCTTTTCCCTGTGGTATTCAGCATATCGGTGTAGTCACGTGTGATTTGTGATACTTGTACATACATATATATGCATATATATATATATATATATATATATATATATATATATATTCGTGTACTTATTTATCGAGTGATCTCGTTTATCAGTTTGTTTATTAATTTGTTCGCAATATTGTGATCAAAATAATGGTAAAAATAATGACTTTTGATGATCGTGATATCTGTAATGTTGTGGTGTATTATTTCTGTTTGATGATGTACGTGGTCGGTGTCTTTCGGGATGTGGATGATGATGATGATGCTCATAATGATCGTGATCATAATATGAATTCATTTGGGACAGTGAGAGATGTGTGTGTGTGTTTATGTATGTATATATATATATATATATATATATATATATATATATATATATTATATATATATATATATATATATGTATATATATATATATATATATATATATATATATATATATAGTCCAGCAAAAAAGTAAAAATGTGAAATATTATTTTATTTAAGATCAAGTTTTCAAGTGATGGTCCATGTCTTGAGGTGCACTTGTGGCATCCTAGGTGATACTTGTCTTTGTAATTTGTTGTGATAAATGGTCGATTTTAAGGTACGAGAGTGTTGTGGGTGGAGGGCTGACAACGTTGTTTCGATCGCTAAGAAAACTTGGAGTTGTTGGTAGGAGTTGTGGGAAGTATTGTAAGAAAATTTTGGGAGGATTGCATGGCTGAGCGCCTCCTGGAGAAGATAACCTCAGGCAAGTACAATGGATGGATGGATGGATGGATAAAAAGGTTCCAGAAAAGTGTAGACAGGCGGTGGGGGGGGGAAGTGATGGGGTGGAGGGGAGAGGGACTTGGGGGAGGGGATGGCGGAAGGAAGTATGCAAATATTAACTCGTTTATGAGAAAAAGAACCGGATGGTTGTTGATAAATGGCGCGCGTGTGTGTGCACGCGCGCGCGTGTGTATGGTTAAACTTGAGAGCTTTCATACTGGTGAGACAAAGTAAATGGATGCTGAAGAATTTCTTGGTTAAGGGTCTTGAAAGCAATAGAAGCAAATTATATTTTGAAGATCTGATGAAAACTGACCGTGTTAAGTGAATATCAAACATCATAGACATGTCTAGAGAATATATATATATATAAATATATATATATATATATATATATATATATATACACACACATACCTGTATGTGTGTGTGTAAAGAAAAATCTCTTATCGATATACTATATCACTGTAGTTCATTGTAACTCTATGTAAGAAGAGTTTAAGAAGAAGAAAGAGTTTACGATATTGTGTCGATAGGTATGGACCACATAAGGATGGAAGACTGTAACAGGAGGAGAAGGAGGAGGAAGAGATGTCTCGTGTGTGTGTGGGGGGGGGTGAGATGGCCGAAGAAAAATGCCGAATTTGGTGACATGGAGGAATATCCGTGGAGGTCGAATGGACGACCACGAGAAGTACGTGGAGTAGGTGGTGGTAACGTGACATGACGTAACATGACATGTGACGTGACGTAAAATTACGTAACGTTGTGACGTAACGTAATGTAACGTGAGATGAGACGTAACTTGACGTAATAGGATTTAACGTGATGTGGCATGATGTTACGTGAAGAAAATGGGAGAAGAGAAAGGGAAAAATGTTGCTTGCTTGTCAGTTAGAAATGCATTAAATGGTTTAGAAACAGCCCTTGTCAACATGTTGGTCTGCTTCGTACAGTTCCCTCCTCTTCCACTTACTTCAGTGGCTAATGTAGTGCAGGTTATTGCGGCGAGTACGTTAATGTAGGTCGTATAGATACGATGTCGAAATGTTTAATACGACCTGACAGACTCGTTTGTCATTTAGGATGATGGTCAAAACATTAACCTCTGTAGTATTCAGAAGTGAACGATGTTAAACCATAGTGGTCCTTTGCAGGGCCGGTCTATCCCCTATAGGGACGGTAATAACTTCGCCCGTCCATAGCTGTTTAAATCCTTCTTATTATGATTGCATGTCTCACCATCAATCGGGAGCATACGCCAGGGGACGCGTTGCTTCACTCACGCCGTGAACAGTCCTCACGGTCTCTCCAGGCAAGCTCCCATGCAGACGCCGCCCACCCTTCCTTCCCAGTCCACTCAACAATTCCCGACAGGTTCGATCAACTTGCCCCTCCAGCAGCCATAAGTTGGTGTGTTTGAGAAGGTGAAGATCGTACGCCATGCCAGGAGGGGATGAGTAGCTGCGGCCGAAGCCGTCACCTTTGCCCTGATGCGCTTTGGGGACTCTTGGGTCGGGAGGTAACAAACAGTCATTGCCGGGAATCGGAGAGGAGTGCGGGATTCGAGCCCACAAATGTGAGACCAGCACACTTCGATCATACATATATAAAGCGAAGAACATATACCGCAGTGTGTGAGGGTTAACTAAAGGCATACGGAGAAGGCGTGTAGTCCTGGGTAAGGACCGTGGTGAGGACACCATCGGGAGAAAGCCAGTAGTGCCTAGAGGAAGGAGGGAGTAGAGTCGAGTCTTGCTGGAGAACACGAGAAAGGATTTTGTGGAGGAGGAGGAGGAGGGAGGTGAGAAGCGTAGCTTGGTTTCAGATGCCAGGATGGAGGAAGAGGAGGAGCTGGAGGATGAGGTTGTGGAAGAAAGACATACTTAAGGGGTATGTCAAGGTTAAGGATTCTAAAGATCGAGGCAGAGGTGGACGAGGCGGAGGAGAAAAAGGAGGAGGTGATGGTGGTAGTGGTTGTGGAGGTGTGTTTGTATTAGAGTGAGAGATAAGGAGGCGGGGGAGGATGAAGAAGGCAGGCGAAGTGGAGAGGATGTGGAGGAAACTTCGGAAGGGTGGGAAAGGGGAAGGGGAGGGTGTTGAGGGAATGGAAGACGTGGAGGAGGAGGAGAGGGTGAACTGGGATAACATTGTGAGGAGGAGAAAATATAGAATGGTGAGGGAAGGAGGAGGAGGAGAGAGGGGGTTAGTGGTGGAGGAAAGGACGAAGAACATGTAGCCTCGGGTGTGCATGTGTGTGCCGACACGTTTGTACGTAAATGTACACGTGGGTGCATGTGTGTGTGTGTGTGCGCATGTTTTGCATGCGTATGCATACGTGTGTGCATGTATACGTTCGTGTGTGTGTATTTACCTAGTATTTTGCGAGAGAAGAGCTATGCTCGTAGGAACCCGCAGTTGTATCTTTCCGCATCCAGTTCTTTCTAAAAGTCGTATATAGTTTTATTACTCATTGTTTTCTCTTTCAAGCTATTCTATGTGTGGAAAGCTGTTCTTTTTCAGATCTCCTCTGCAACTGTCCTTCTAAGTTTCTTCTTGTGTCCTCTTGTATTTCTTCTGTCCCATTTAAGTAGATCATCCCTGTCAAGGATTTCCATCCCTTTCATAATTCTTTATATGGATATCAAATCGCCTCTTTCTCTTCTTTGCTCCAGAGTTAATAAGTTTAGTTTGTCCAATCTTTGTTCGTATGTCAACATGTTGAGTGTTGGTGCCATCTTTGTTAGTGCTCTTTAAATTCGTTGTAGTTTTTTTTTTTACTGGGTGTCCATAGTGACGCTGCGTACTGTGTGTGTGTGTGTGTGTGTGTGTGTGTGTGTGTGTGTGTGTGTGTGTGTGTGTGTGTCATAGTGTTAGAGTGATACAGAGTGCATTGAACCTAGAAGAACCAAGGTGGAAAAATGTGGAGGAACTGGTGTTATGGGTGCCCCGCTCAGGAGAGTTTGTGAGGGGCTAGGGTGGATTTTGTGGATGGGGATTGGGTTGTAGGAAAGAAGTGGTGGGTAACAACCGCGCTACAACAAGTTGTGAGTAACGAGTGCTTATGAATGATGAGAGACGGATAAACAAGAGTCATTGTAGACGAAGAGGGAGGGAGAGAGGGAGGGAGGGAGGGGTCATGGAGGTAGAGCTTCGTGGAGGGGAAGGAAGGGGAGGCGAAGAGGAGAGACGGTAAGGGATCCACGGACTGGGAAGCGATTGATGAAGAATGAACGTTGGAGGGAGGGAGGGAAAATCATGGAGAAACAGAAGGAAAGGAAAGATGAATGCTATAGTAGAAATTGGCAAGGGGAATGAAAGGATTACAGTTGAAAAAATCTATTAGAGCGTGTAAAGTAAGTAAAGAATGTGTGTGGTGTGTGTGTGTGTATATATATGTGTGTGTGCGTGTGTGTATATATATATATATGTATACATATATGTATATATATATATGTATACACACATATATATATATATATATATATATATATATATATATATATATATATAGAGGATTGGAGATGCAGGTTTGATCAGTATAGAGAGGAGGACGAGGAGAATATCGTAGTAGTCTGGTGTAAGGGTTACTGTTGTAGGAACGAATAAGAATCAGGTTGCTGAGAACATACCAGAGCCAAAGCTTCGATTGACGAAAAAATCTGTGAAGAGGGCGGCGAGGTTGGTCGAGGAGGAGAAGAGGCCTGAAGAGGAGGAGGAGGACGACCGACCGTGGAAGGGTGGCGGCGGCAACGTCTGAGTCAAGTAGGAGGTGGTGGAGGTGGAGGAAGAGGAGGAGGCTTCGGGGAGAAGTTGGAACATAGAAACAGTGATTGGGGTGGGTGAAGGGTGAGTGTCCGGAGAGCAGCCATCCAGCCAGCCAGCCAGCCAGCCAGCCAGCCCTCCAACTTCAGCATGCTTGCGTGCCTGCCAATCTGTATGTGTGTGTCTGCCCACTTGACTGTCTGTCTGGCTGTCTGCCTTCCTACCTTCGCGTTAACCTTCCAAGAATGTCTGCCTGCCAGTCAGCCAGCCAGCCAGCCAGCCAAGTTCCCTAGCATGCTTACTTACCTACCTGCCTACTTCCCTGCCTGTCAGCATATCTGTCAGCCTGAATGTCAACCTCTCACTCATTCAACAGTCACCTACTCTCAATGCCTCTTGAAGGCTTAACTGAGATTCCTGCATCATTTATGTTCTTTC
The DNA here is from genome assembly GCF_046742065.1 of Oratosquilla oratoria. NCBI lineage: Eukaryota > Metazoa > Arthropoda > Malacostraca > Stomatopoda > Squillidae > Oratosquilla > Oratosquilla oratoria. The sequence goes on along the minus strand of NC_134782.1, from coordinate 74,542,050 downwards.
CATAGGGTACTCGATATTGGTGGCCTTCCTGTACTCACGTACTACGTTAGGTGGGTCCGCGTCCGTCTTCACCTTCCCGAATCCCATTCTCATCCTGGCGGCAGGCTAGGTAAACATACACGTCAAGTAAAGCACGTAAATTTTAGAAAGAGAAGGTCTGCCGATACGTACTTCTGGTGACGTCACGCGGAGGACGAAGACGAGCATCGGACTGTGCGGTCACTGATCCCTGCTAGTTTGGAGTTTGCTGGTTGGCTGCCTGATGGTGGATGCCGTGTCTTTCCTTGATGCCATGTGCCAACTGGGGCGAATTTTGAGTTCATGCTGAGCAGATGTCTCTTTGGATGTATAATGTTGTTGTTGTTCTTCTTCTTCTCCTCTTTCCTTTTATTTTTAACATTCCCTCTGCCTTTGGAACAACATCTTTGTTAGATAGTGATCCCTTACTGAAGATATATTATATATATATATATATATATATTAGGATGTCACTGGTACCGGGTGGACGGGGGCGGGGCAGTTTCTCTCCCCACCCCCCATTCCCCCGGGGTACCTAAGGGATACTCGGGGCGGGACGCAAGGGTATGCTACGATCTCGCCTTTTAATGCAAAAGAGGAACAAACATCCATGACCTTCATTATGGTAGTAAGAGCGTCAGGACCCATACTGCTATATCAGCTGGATTAGCCGGCCTGCAGCTGTAACCACTGCATTATTTCATCTCCCGCTGTACCTGCTAGCTCAGTGTGTTTTTGTTCCCTGATGCTACACCTGCTATGGGATACTTGCAGGTGGGACCGACGTAGGACCTGGTAGCTTGTCGGAGGAATATGGAGTTAGGTACTTGTTCGTTATCTTGTGAGAAGCCCCAGGTGCCATTATTCGACTGAAGGTCGTGCGTCCCCTCTCTGAAAGGGACCTGAGTTAGTGGGGGACCCCCATCACCCATGGTCATCTCTTAGAAGACCAAACTTATCGAAGTATACCTTCTTCACTCACAACAGAACCTTCACATGGCATCGCCGTTGTAAAAAGCCTTGAGAGCGAGTTTGCATTTATGATTCCTTGCACCTGTTCGACCGTTGGGGGAGTGTGCATCTGTGGCTTCGTCTCCTTCACAAGCTCTGCCTGCACATTTGCTTCTCCTCTCCTCTCCTCTCCTCTCCTCTCTCTCTTGTTTTTGTTGCCTCGATCCTCACTCACGCCTTCTCGCCGTTCGTGCTCGCACGGATTCCTTCGCGATTCGCAAGAACTCGCGATCTCTTCTTCCTCTTTCTCCTCCCCTTTCTCCTTCTACTCCTCTTTTTTTCTCCTTCTCCTCCTTTTTCTACTCATCCTTCTGCTTATTCTCTTTCTCCTGCAATTTCGCCTATTCCTGTTTCTCTTTACTCGAGAAACTTGTGATATTTTCCTCCTCCTTCTCCTTGTACTCCTCTTTCTCCTTTTTCTCCTCTTTCCTCTACTTATTCTCTTTCTCCTTCTCCTGTTTCGCGTTCTCTTCCTCTTTACCATTCTATTTTTCTCTCCTGATTCTCTTCTTCTCCTCGTCCTGTTTGTTTTCCTCCTCCTCCTCCTCCTCCTCCTCGTCCTGTTTATTTTCCTCCTCCTCCTCCTCCTCCTCCTTCTCCTCTTCCTCCTCCTCTCTTCCTCTTCCTCTTTCTCCACATCTCTTCTCTACCTCTTCCTTCTTTCCACGTTCTCTTCTTACTCTTTCTACTTTTCCTCCCCTCTTCCTATTCCTTCTCCTGTTTCTCCACCTCTTCCTTCTCTTCACCTCCTCCTCTTCCTGTTCCTCCACTTTCTATTCCTATTCCTTCTGTTTCCCCACCTCTTCCTCCTCCTCTTCCTCCTCCTCCTCCTCCTCCTCCCCCTCCTTCTCTTCTTCCTCCTCCTCCTCCTCCTCCTCCTCCTCCTCCTTCTCCTCTTCCTTCCTGTCGTTTCGGCCGCGCCACCTGGCCCTCCAGCTGGCGCCAGAATCTAGTGATGTTGAGAAACGATCGTTGTTGAGTAGCATAAGCTCCTCTCGTTAACTTTTTTCTTTCTTTTGTTTTTCTCTCGCAGAGGTCCGTTTGTTCTGCTTGTGTCTTCCTGTCGCCTGATCTGTCTTACCACACTCGGCTTGTCTGCCGCCGAGCGATTTTATTCAGTTCGGTACACCAATGGAACGAAACAACCTCCTCCTCTTCCCTGCTAACTTCCTTTCTTCCTCTTTTTTCCCTCGCGTCCTCCTGCCTCCTCCTCCTCCTCCTCCTCCTCCTCCTCCTCCTTTTATTCCCCTATTTCCTCCTATTTCCCGTCTTCCTGCTCCCACTTTTCTTCCTTCCCCCACTTTCCTACTCCTGCTCCTCCACCTCTTACCTGTCTTCCTACTTCCCTCCTCCTCCTGTTCCCTCTATCTGCCCTCTCCTACTTTCCTCCACCTTCTCTTCCTGCTCTCCTCCTCCTCCTCCTCCTCCTCCTCTTTATCCTTTCCTCTAAATTCTCTTCCTCCCCTCCTCCTCTTCCTGCTCCTCCTCCTCCTCCTCCTCCTCCTCCTTTGATCCTTCCTGTTCTTTGTTTCTCCCTGGGTCCCTCCCCTGACTGACATGGACGGACACTTCTTCTCTTCCATCGCGTCTCGGCCTCGCCGCCGCCGCCACCGCCACCGATGTCGGGTTCTTCCTCCGCGGCTTTCCTTTGTTTCCCCGCCCGTTCCGTCGCCACTTTTCATTATCATTGTTAGTAATAGCTTATTTATTATTGTATTGGTTATCATATGTTTTTCATATATAATGGATATACCTATTTATTTATGTGTTATTTTACTCATACATATATTTATATATTTATTATTTACATTTTGCTAAGATGGGAGGGAGGGTGGAGGGGTGTGGAGTGTTTTCAGGGATGGAATGGGTGGGAATGATTTTATGCCTTTTCCTTTTTGGCTACCTCCCTAGTAAGGGGGAAAAAGACTTGGTGTATGTATGTATGTATGTATGTTTATTATATATTCATTAGGTTTATTGGTTTCTTGTTTTTTATGTTCGTTTAATTTTGCTGCTGCCGGTGATTAAGTTTAGAAGATTTTTTTCCCAAATTCATCTGCCTCTTAGGACTGCATGGCCCACCAGGTCATTGCCTGAAGCGGCACCTCCGCCTCCGCCCCTGACCTCGTCCCGATGTCGTGTAGTTTGAAGTTTTAAAGATTCAGTTTGGCAAACAAGTCAACAAAAATCTGTGAAGTTTTATTATTAATTTGTTTGTTGAGTAATTTTCTTCTAGATTTATCGTCCTTCTACATCTTCCCTTTCCTCTTCTTCTCCTTCCTCTTCTTCTTTTTCCTCTTCTCATTCTCATCCTCATCCTCGTCCTCATTCTCATCCAATCTTGTTATAGACCGAATGCTCATCTCTTGACTTCCTTTGCTTTCGTAAACTCATTGTATCTTTACACACACACACACACACACACACACACACACACACACACACACACACATACATACATACACACACACACATCCTGGCCATTGTAACGACTTGTAGAATATAACGTCCATTCCCGACACATCTACTTTCACTCGATCTGTTTGTCTCTCGTAGGAGATGCTATCGGAATGTTGTATGTATATATATCCCCCAAGCCTAAACCTTCCCTACCTTATTCTGCCCCTCTCCTCCCTCCACCCTCCACTACCCCCCTCCCACTCCCTGAAACCCGCTCTTCCCACGAGTGACCGTGCTGGTCCCTCAACAATGTTACCTAATATGCTGTCACTCCCACACACTCCCAATTCCAGCTTTCCACACTCCACCCTCCCTCTCTCCCAATCTCACCCTTTCCATGTCTTTCCTTACCCTTCAATCCACGTCTTCGTAGTGTGAAAGACTGCATACTCCACATGCTTTACCTCCGCCTCCTTCTCTGATACCATCGAGTCATTTACAACTTCCTTTTGCACCTTGCTTCATATCCTTCGTACTCTCCGCCCACTCCACTCCACCCATTTCTCCACACCATCAAATTCCCCCTACACCCTTCTGTCCTCAAGGCCCACCCCTCCCATTTCACCTCCACATCATTGAAATCCCTGTACACCTTTCTCTCTTAAAATCCCACCCTTACCACTTGTCATCCTCCCCATCCTGCTTCGTCCACGTCTTTGGTCTATTTCTCGCACTGCCCTGGCCTTCCCCGCCATAGTATCGCCTGACTTGGCAGTCCTTCCTTCGATCTGCCCCCTATTCCTATTTAGCATTGGTACCGTTTCCATAACTCGCCTTACATACCCAGTCTCCCAGTCCTTCACCCTCCTTACTCACAGCCCTTCACCTTCACCCTACCCCTCCCTCTCCCCCACCTCCTCCTCCCAATTCCGCGTTCATCCCAATCTCAACTCCCATCGTCACCCGGCGAGTGGCGACCTCCTATGATCCGTTTCCCCGGTGCCTCTGGCCTCCATGGAGGAGGAAAATCCTCCTTCCAGGAAGACAAGCATCTCTACCTTCATCACCGCCACCTCGTCCGTTTCACGTCTGTATCAAAATTGTTGTCTATCGCAGCCTTTGCCCTTGTTGTTACGACTGTCATGTCCGTTTTCTGTGTAACTTCTTGTAGTCCTGGGTTACTTGGTAATGTTGATACGGTCCACATTTGTCGTGGTATATATATATATATATATATATATATATATATATATATATATATATATATATATATATATATATATATATATATACTGAATGGCCCCAGTACACAGATATTCATCTTATCAACCACATTATCTTCTTTCCATTTTGATTCCTTGCAAATACGATCGAGACTAATAGAAGTATGTAGTTCAATTGAAGCATATTCGGAAACTGAGACGCTATCAGGCTGACAGCGTCTCAGTTTCCGAATATAGTTCCATCTCGCTACATACTCCTGCTAGTCTCGATCGTGTATGCAAGGAACCAAAATGGAAATAAGATAATGTTGTTGATAAGATGAATATCTGTGTACTGGGGCCATTCAGTATCTGAGAGGGGAGTTAGGGGGAGCTGTTGAATGATGGATACGGTCTTCATACATACATACATACA
>NC_134782.1:74519483-74534483 GCF_046742065.1 Oratosquilla oratoria | reverse complement strand
CAGAACAGATGAAGATCTTATTTTTCTTAAGTTTCACTTTGTCCAAATTTGACTCGTGTGATTGTGAATTTTACAGGAAACCTAAACACTAGTCAAAGTCATAGCTGTCAATGTCAAAAAGCATAAAGATGTATTGTTATATATTTACTTGTGAAAGTGCATAACAAATCTTCATGAACGATTCGTTTGGCTATAGATTGCTGCGGAGTAAGTGGGAGTAAATCCGTCCGCCGATTTTTCGCACTTATGAGCAGGTCAAATCAACAAAGTCCACGGACGCCAGGATGATTTATTCCCTTATTACTCTCGCTTAATTTCTATTGTAGAAACTTTGCTGTTAATAATAATAATGATAATAATAATAATAATGATAATAAAAATAATTATTTTATATACGAAATACAAAAATAAAATTAAAAATTAATATAGTTTGTACAAACTTTACTCCGACTTGTGCTGCTATTTTAAAAAATTCTCCGGTCGTATTTTATCACCTCTGCATAATATTTTCAAAGCGTATGTTATGGCACTAGATGGCAGTGTAGGTTTGCCACTATCACAGCATATTCCTAGCCACTTCATTCCCTACGGTTGTGATGTTATATGAAAATAAGATAAAGCAATGATTGTTTGGTAGTGGTATCTCATATAGCACATAATATGCTCCATGGCCCTATGCAACCATCAGAACCATGACTAATAGGTGAATTATTGAATTGACATCGGCAAAGTATTGCCGATGCCGATTCACCAAAAAGTGCCGATTCTTGCCGATGCCGATTAATCGGCACACCCCTATACATATTATATATATACATATACATATATATATATAATATATATATATATATATATATATATATATATATATATATATATGTACATAAATACATACATACATTGTGCAGATTGTACCGTACTATTTTGTCCACGTGGAGACATTGATTATAATTGATGTCCACTACTTGTACTGCTACTATCTACTACTTCTATAATTTTAGGTATAATAATCAACAACTGCAATAATTATATCTATAATCTACTTTTGTAATGATAGAGGTGGTGGAATCTCCCCTATGGGTAGTGAGCATCGATAGTCAGGAAGTGTAGATGCTGTGGTGAACAGACATGTGAGGACAAGGTTGAGTTTTTGTTGTGAGTGGCGTGGCGAAGGGGCGTGAGATGGGATGGGATGGGTAGGGGTGAGGGGGGATTAGGGGGTGGGGGGCTGTTGTACGGTCTTCAGTGCAAGAGCCACGTGTACCCTGTGCCACGTGGCACTGGATGATGTAGACGCGCGCGCGCGCACACACACACACACACACACACACACACACACACACACACACACACACACACACACACACACACACACACACACACACAGATACAAACACACACACATACACACACGCGCGCGTGCGTGCATGCATACTATGATACTCTCATCCAAGGGGTGATAGTTGTCAATCACGTGTCCAGCACGGGATCAAAGACTGGTGAAGCACTTTTTTTTTCCGTTGAATGAGGATGGTGGATGATGTTATAACTCGCTTAGACGTCTGCACATTTGCAGCAGCAGCTGCAAATGTGCAGATCCGACAAGACTACACATTGAAACAACATTCCATCGGGAACGAAGAAAATATGTGATTAAGATCGCCTGCTGTCACATAGAATGAAATGTATTAAATGAAACTCGGACATAGATGATTTAGTATTTTCATGTTGAGGTTGGGCTCCGTGAACTGAATGTACCCCGGGGGGCTGCCAGAAGGACCATAAGAATCAAATGTAATATTTCGATGTGGACATGAATCCCCATCAGATAAATAAAAGCTTAGCGATAGCTGTAATGAACGATTTTTTTTTTTTTTTTTAAGAAATCGAATATAGAAGCCGTTGTTAAAGGAGTGGAGGAGGGGAGGAAAAGGAGGGGACGAAGTTATTTCAAATTGTGATGAAATGTTTCTACCCGAACATGGGAAAAAAAAAACCAGCGAAACTAATCCAGACTATTTATATAACATTATATAAGTGTTTTTGTCTGATTTGAATTAGAAATAATTTGCAGTTTGGTTTAAAGAAAAAAGTGGGGTTGGTGGTTGTCATTATTGCGGTTATGATTGTAGTGGAAGAGGAGGAGAGAGAGAGGATGGAGGCATCTCAATAAATGGTGGAGATAGGTTGCATGGGAAGAAGTCACCACACATTATTTATTTGTTTGTTTTATTTTTTATTAATCTATATAAATATTTATGTATTTTTTCTGTGCCATGGATAATGTGATGTTGGCTCTCTCCGTCTATGTTAGCGTGGTTTCTGTATGTAGAAGACCCACGGATCTGGGCGTAAGGCATGACCCTCATCCCGCAGAGCGAAGTGCCCCAAGGCACTGCCTCTACCCCTTTTTGTTTTATGTCAGTAATGAAAGGCAAGGTCGTGCTACCTGCTTGCCGTGACTGCCTCTAGGTGCCAGAGGAGGGACTCGAGCCCTCACGTTCGTATATGTTCCGTGCGCTCACACGTTCTGGCCGCTCAGGGCTTGCTCGTTCACGTGCACGTTCCCACGCACGTTTTGAGTTCGTGCACTCCCACACTCTCGTTCACACGCTCACATCACACACACACACACACACACACACACACACACACACACACACACACACACACACACACACGCACGCACGTACGCATATATACACACACACACACACACACACACACACACACACGCACGTACGCATACACACACACACACATTCGCACGCACGCACACAAATGCGCGCGCATACATATACATGTATACACACGCGCCACCACGGTCGACCGACGATTTGTCTTCTGACTGCCGCCAGGCGATTCTATCCAGTTTAGGGAAGCCTCTTGGATTCACAAGGGTGAACCGCGACGTGTTGTGGCCGCCAGGTCTTCTCCTTTGTCAGCGCTTCTTCGGGGGGGGGGGGTTCCCTAGGTGAGGACCCCACGCCAGGAGGCGCTGGGTGACTGTAGCCGAAGCCGTCACCATTGCCTTGTTATGAGTTTTGGGGACTATTGGATCAGGTCACAGTCACTGCTGGAAATTGGAGAGAAGTGTGAGACTCGAACCCACAACTAAGCGAATGCGAGACCAGCATGCTTCCGATTACACCACCTTTCCCCACTGAATATTAATCTTGGTGTTCCCCCACGTATTCTACTCCGCCCCGGTCCACCTTGCAGCCCTCCCCCCGCCCCCTCCACATCCACCTCGTCTTCCTGATCAACCCCCCCTCCCACCTTCCCACCTTCTCTTCCCCTCTCCCCACGACCTTCCTTCCCTCTCTCTACCCCCGTCCCGTCCCGGCCCGGCCACTTAGTCTTTGTCACCCTCAAAGTCTTCTTCTTTGTCCCCGCTACACTTTGTCCTCAGAGCTGGTTGTCCCCTTTCACTTGACTTGCAGGTTCCTCCCCTTCCCTTTAATACACACACACGCACGCACACGCAGATTGAGATTTACTCTTGTATGTAATCATGGCAATATAAACCAGCAATTATTGTTATTATGATAACCAACTCTAGCGCCTCCGTCTTCACAGCCGTTCCACCATGTCCACATTCACCTCCACCACCATCTCCATCACCACCTCCACACCACCACCACCACCACCCCTATTTCATTACCACCTCATACACCACCATCTTCACATTGAACATCCACTGCCAACTTCACATCCAAGATGCACCACTACCATCTCCACTCACCACAACTACCTCCTCCACATTTATCTCCACTAACACTAAAAAACACCACCGCCGCCGCCGCCACCACCACCACTCTTATAGTTACTTTACTTCCATCATCACTTCCACTATTACCACCTTCATCACTTCCACTATTACCACCTTCATCACCACCACATTATCACCACTACATTCACTTATGACATCACATCCACATTCACCACCACCACCATAACCACCACTGTCGCCACCGCCGCCACCGCCGCCACCGCCACCACCTCCGTGCGTCCGCAGCTGCTGTGTTTGTGAAGGTCATTGCCTCGCCCGGGCGGTCACTACGTCATTCGTGACGTCACAGGCCGCTTAATGGCTGCGTCATTTCTCAGCGTCAGGGTGTTGCTTGGGCGGCTGCCTTATGGAACGTTGGTGTTTTAAGAGTCCATGCAATGTATTTGTGCGTGTGACACGTATGTGCACATGTACAGGTGCAGTGGAATGTGTATGTGTACGTCCTTCAAAGAGCGATGAAAAGTACATAGAGAGAATAGAAATCCCCACAGAAGATAGATTCAGAAGGAATAGGACGAAAAACATTGGAGTCTAAATCCAGATGAATTGTCAGTATAGAAGAGAAGTCTTGAAACTACCTTCTTGAAAGGACTCCTGTCCATATCAAGAAGCCAAGAAGATGTCTAGGAAAAGATCGAGCTGCAGAACTTCTTAATGAAGAAAAAAGAAAAGAAAAGAAAGAACGAGCTGATGGAGTCGTGCAGAAAGTGTTTGTTTTGTGGCGGCTCGGAAAAGGTGTTTGCACAGAAAGTGTACTCCGCGTTCCAGAACGCCCTGTGTCACGACGTTTCTTGACAGGAAAGAAGGAGGCGCACACCTACCAAGTTCGGAAGAAAAGTAACCTTCGAAAGAAGTAGATGAGGAACGTATGCAAGAAGACGCTGAGTACCTGCGGCCGAAGCTGTCATCTTTGCCCCTATGTGCTTTAGGGAACTGTTGGAACAGGACTGCGGGACTCGAACCCACAACTAAGCGAATGCGAGGCTGAAACCGTTACATTTGGCCTATACGCTTTGGGGAACTGTTGGGTCAGGTAACTAACAGTCACTGCAGGGAATCTGAGAGGAGTGCGGGAATCGAACCTTCAATTTAGCAAATGCGAGACCAGCACGTTTCCGATTACGTCACCATCGCACGATTCCCTAGCTTTGAAAATAAGGGTCAGGGGAAATGAAAAATCGAAAAGAGGTAAGGAAAATAGAAAACGGAAGAGAAGTAGGAAGGCAACATTGTGGAGGGCTGGGAGGGGGTGAAGACACAGATAAGGCGGAAAGCTTTGGAGTTGTGTGTTGAGAAGCAAGGCCAGCTACCCCGCGCGCCCACTCCATACAAAGGTGAATGGACAGTCAGCTGGAGTTAGGCAGTTTTGAATCTTCTTAGTCTAGCGTTTAAGCAAATTGTTTGGCAAACGATTAGGCAAAACGTGACGAAATAGGAATTTAACAGTTAGTTTGGCGAAATTGGAATTTGGCAAACAGTTGGGCGAAATGGAAAATTGGCCAATAGTTCGGGGAAATGGAAATTTGGCAAAATTTTTGGCTAAGTGTAAATATGACAAACTGGCGAAATGGGAATTTGGTAAACGGTTTGGCGAAACGGGAAGTTGGTAAAGAGTTTAGTGAAATTTTTGCAAAGGGTTTGGCGTAATGGAAATTTTGGCAAATAGATTAGTGAAATGGGAATTTGTCAAAACGTTTGGCGAAATGCGAATGGTTCAAGGTGAGTACGAACGATAGCAGGTCCTACAATCACCACATGTGCACGTGGGGGTTTTGGGGGCGGGGGTGAGGGGGAAGCTAGGAATTGTGGTTCCCCCCCCCCCCCTACCAGCTCACCCACTCACGGCGACTTGTGAATTGGGTGGGTGAGCGCCCCAGGGCGGAAGATGCGTCCCCTTACAACAGCGCTACCTGAAGAAGGTCGGGAGGCGTATTTCGCGAGGAACCTGCTTTTGGCGGGAACCCGGAATCGCCGTAGATGAGTAGACGGCAGGTTAAAGTAGTAGAATTCTGAATGCTTGAAGACCCAGGAAGGCGCACCGTCAGATGGTGAAAATTGGCTAAAGGTAGCCAGAATGTAATGTTCAAGAGGTTTGCCCTCTTGAAGAAGTTATGAAAAATCTGCAGAATATTTAAAAAATAAAAAGTAATAACAAAGGCGTATGGTGGTTCGAGTCCCACTAAGTAGTCAACGCGTGGCGGCAGTTAAATCCTTGAGCTTCGACAGAGACTGTCATGCTTAACCACCTCGCAGAGCGCACGACAACTGAAAATATGTAAATATGCATAAATCATACATGTGGCGTTAACCGGAATGAAATGTATGAAGTTTTTACACAAAGAAATAGAGACTTGGAAAATAAGAGACGTTAGGGATGGTCTCTGACGGTAGCCAGAAGAACATATGTGAAGTCATAACAGCAAAATTTTTAAAAATTTTCCACCATGTTAGAAAGTTTGAGAATTCGAAAAAAAAAAGTCTAAGATGAAGCTTAGGATCAATAGAGGATGATTTATATAGACGTGGAAGAAACATGTAAAGTGTGGAATCTGTGAAAATAAAGAAATGTTTCATAATGAATGCTAATATGGTCATTATCTATTGATGATGATATTGTCAATATTTTAGTTATCTATTCCGTGCTGTCTTTCTTGCTTTCTGTGTCAGCTAATAATTATCTAGACGTCTTTCTGGAATGTTTGGTACTTTTCTAACACGGTCAGTTTTAATAGAAGTTCTTCATTGTTGTCCGTAAATATTTATTGTCAGTGGGATCATAAACGATTATGGTTCTTAATCATCCTGAGCATAAGGTTGATTATTGAAGTAAGTATGGTAAACCTCTTTCAAGGTGTGATGGTTCGTCCAAGTATACGACTCTGGTACTAGTAGTTGTTGTTGTTGATGTTATTGGAACAAACAACTTGTTAAGGCCAGAGCAAGCTCCTGTGTTTACGAAATCGTACCAAGATCGTTGTCGCATACGGTGAGGTTCCGTAACCAGGTGTTTGTAGGGGGAGGAGGAGGGGGAGCGGGGTTGAGGAATTTCTGGGGAGTAATATGAGACGGATTGACGGCGTGGAGGGAGGTGGGCGGGCCAGGTTGTGGCTGGAGTAACCTGGACCAACTTTGACCAATTTGGACCTTCCCACCGTGGCGGCTGGTACCGGAGTAGGGCCGGGAGAAATCGGAGCGGGTACTCCCGCCCGGTACTCTCCGGTAGTACCGGACGTGTTCAATTCTGCTGTTTATGATCTCATTCATTCTCTCTCTCTCTCTCTCTCTCTCTCTCTCTCTCTCTCTCTCTCTCTCTCTCTCTCTCTCTCTCTCTCACAGTAGGTCTGTGTTTTATTCACAGACCTACTGCAATATCAATTCATTCCTTTCCCATAGGTCATTGACAACACCGTGCCTATCCCGCAGCGGGAGGGGAGGGGCAGGGTGTAATTTGATCATCTTCCTAAAATTCATAATTTATCCATTTCCAGTTGAAAGAGTAACTACCCTAGGGACGTGTGTGTATATATGTACAAATACACACACACACACACACACACACACACACACATATATATATATATATATATATATATATATATATATATATATATATATATATATACAGTATATATATATATATATATATATATATATATATATATATATATATATATATATATTATAAGTGTATTTGGGCAGGAGTTTTTCTCTAATGCATATATCATACAGGCAAGTCATAAATTTCCTTTCTAAGGAACACAAATCTTTACTAAGGTATATGGAAAATACCTTTAAGAAAATAATTAATGCACAACTAGCCATCACTTTTAATGATACACACACACACACACACACACACACACACACACACACACACATATATATATATATATATTATGTACACATACACGCAAACACATGTCGTTAGGGTAGCGTGTATGTTTGTGTTTTCTTGCTTAAGCGCTTGTAGCCTAGTGTATTGTATATGTACTTAAAACGTATATTTCAAAACTATGTTGTTGTGCTTGTAAGTCCATGATTATGGTGTGTGCGCGCGTGCATGTGTGTATGCGGTTGTCCTTCGCCTGGTGAGTCTGGTGTTGAGCTAAATGCGTATGTGAGTGTGTGTGTGTGTGTGTGTGTTTGTGTGTATGTGTGTGTATGTGTGTGTGTATCATGTTTACAATGGTTGTGTGCTTAGGAAGGTCTCTGTTTCGTATGTGAAATAGTTTACCTTAAGAAGGAAGAATATTTTCTCTTGAAGTATGAAGGTCGCTGCACAGTCCAGCCTTGGAAGGCAGAGACAAACTTTTGAATGAATGACGTAGAAAGACCATCTGGACAGACAGACAAACATATTACGGCGTAATACGACGTAATCTTTCATTTAAAGTGTTTTGCCGTGAACGTATTTGTGACTGATAGGGCCACCAGTAAAATCGTGGTCAAATCTCCCTGACCTACCCTGTAGGTTTTACTCTACAGATGTTGCGTTTGTATCAGAATATTTGATTCATTATTTCTGTACTAGAATTTTTTTATATATTAAACCCTAAATCCTATATAGAAAATATATGAAATAATATTTCGTATATTATTTTTATTATTGTGGCTATTTGATTTGTTTTTTATATTTGTTATTCATTCATTCATTTGTTTATTTATCTCTCTCATGTATTCGAACGCTGAATATGGTTTTAAAGTTTTGAATACTGATATTATTCAGCAGAAAAGAAGATCCCATTCAACCAGAATCCGTTTCCTTCGGCCATCGGGAGTCCACTGCTAGATATAGGCCTCCCCCCCCCAACGTCTTCCACGCGTCGCGCAACTGCAATAGCCTCTGCCACGTTATTCGTACGGCTCTCTCTCTCTATCTCTCTCTCTCTCTTTCTCTCTCTCTCTCTCTCCCTCTCTCTCTCTCTCCCTATCTCTATCTCTCTCTGTCTCTCGTCTCCACCTTTTGATGAAGTCGCCCAGAGGCTTGGCACAAGACAGGTTTAAAGAGGTTCTCTTGTATTAAAGAGGTGGGTTACCTGAGAGGCCAGTGTAGCACTGAATGTCGCGTCGGCCCTCGTACACCACCGCACGGGCTCAAACAAAGCCCGTGAGAGTGATTCTTCACTCCCGAATTTCGAAAAAAAAAAAAAAAAAAATGCCGCCCCCCCACCCCGCCCCCCTCTCTCCCTCTATCTATCTCTGTCATCTCATTGTCGTCACCCATCCTTTTTTATAATTATTTTTATTTGTTATAACTTTTTACAAAAACGTTCATTTATGTATTGTTAGGCATTTTCGTGTGTTTTATTTGTATTCATTTTTCCTTGGGATAGTTCTGAGAGGCTCTAGTAAGGGTTGAGACCTCTGGGAGGCCCCTTCCTTCGAATCAACGCGCCCCATTTGTTGTTGTTGTTGTTGTTGTTGTGCAAAATCTCTGGAAGCGAAGGAGATTCAGAGGATCCTTTGATGTGTAAAGAAAGATCTTGTGATTTTCTGGGTGCGCAGTATTATTGATTATATATATATATATATATATATATATATATATATATATATATATATATATATATATATATCTGTGTGTGTGTGTACACAACACTGAATGGATCCCAGTGAACAGATTTACATTTATCAACCACAATTCACTTTAATTCTAAGCCATCAACGTCTTGGTAGCGCAATGGGCTGTCACTGTCACTTGTTACGTGCTAGCGGAGGTTCGAGTCCTTTGCTGCAGGTAACAAGCACTCACTGCTGGGAATCGGCGGAGAATGATGTGGAACTCGAACCCACAACGAAGAGAATGAGACTAGCACACTTTTGGCCAAACTCTGGGCTCCTGAAATAGCCAATTTATTTATGACATTTCGAATCCTATTGGACATCATCAGGGATATAGCAGGGAGTGAGGCCACATGCTCCTTACGGTGACGTGCTCTGGGTAATGTCACATGGCATGGCATAGCACCACGTCAGCACTGGCACCCTCCCCTTCCCCCTCCCCCCTCCCGCCCCCTCCCAACGGAGTGCCATCCAATACCTTGTATAGAATACATGATGGATATTGTCAAAGGGAAATGTGTACATTGTATACATGATGTGCGTACTTGTATATATACGCACATATACATGCGTACATAAACACGTACACACATGCAGGCACATGCATACAAATGCTTGCATGCAGAGCTTGTTGGTGTAAAGGCTAGCACCTTGATTTCTCTCTCGGGAAGGCCTAGTTCGGGCCTCAGTCATGGTTCGAATTTCACCAACACCGGAAGCTGTTACTGGCCCCTTTGAGCAAGGGGATGGAGTATGTGTTTGTGTGCGTGTGTCTGTGTGAGGTCACAGCATTGCCCTTAGATTGGTCGATATACAACCTCAGCTGTCATGCGTGAGAATAATACCTGCCAATCACAAGTCAGACACGTAGTCCAAGGTTATGGTGGACCACAGACAGTGCGTGCACATGTTTTATTTATGCAGGTGTCACTCCTGTCAGATGACAGAACAACCTGCTTCTTGAGGAACCAGTTTCCTTTAGCGATTTGTCCTTCGCTGCTTGTATATATATATATATATATATATATATATATATATATATATATATATATATATATATATATATATATATATATATGGGATTTCAATTGACACACTGCTCTGTGTTGCCCCTATGGTTGGTCTCAGCTCCGCGGAAGAAGCCTTCCCCATTATGCTTTCCCTGTGTAACTATTCTGGCTTCATGCCAATCTCTCGTGTTGTTGTTACTCGCACTGTTAGACTCTTGCGAAAGATAATTTGAAATAAAAAAAAATCGTGAGGTGTTTCAGAAATCGTAGTGTTTCGTGGTTTCCTTACTATCTTCTTCCACTTCCATTACCCCTTTTCCCCTCTCCCTTCTCCCCCCTCACCCTCCGCCTCCCCTTACCCTAGCTCTCGTCTTCCTCCCCCTCTCCCCTACCCCTCGCGCTCATCTTCATCCTCCTCATCTCACTCTCCCTCCTCTCCCTCTTCCCCTCACCTCCCCTTTCCCCCTTCTCCTCCCTCCTCTCCCCTCTTCCCCTCCCCTTTCCCCCCTCTCCCCTTTCCCCCCTCTCCCCTCTTCCCCTCCCCTCATTACCTCCATCCGCCCCCCTCTCCCCTCTCTCTCCCCTCTTCCATCTCCCCTCCTGCCTCTCCCCTCAGCTCACCTCCCTCTCCCTCACCTTCTCTTCCACATTCTCTTCCCCTTGCCCGGGTGCTTAATCATGTTATTTAGGATCTCGCGGGAATGCTAACCTAAACCACGCCATTGAAGGTTTATTAAGTGGTTTGATAAATAACCTTTTTTTTTTTAATGTGCGAGGATTTTCACACACACACACACACACACACACACACACACACACACACACACACACACACACACACACACACACGGCTCGACGGCGCAGTGGTAGCGTTCGCAACTGCTAACCCAACGGTCCGAGTTCGTATCCCGCCCAGGGCTGAAATAATTTCAGTATCGCTGCGCCGCGACCCATTACTCCAACTCTCGTGGGCGGGGAGTTGGGTGTGTGTGTGTGTGTGTGTGTGTGTGTGTGTGTGTGTGTGTGTGTGTGAGAGAGAGAGAGAGAGATAGAGGGGGGTCACAGCATTACCCATACATCGGTCATCTATGAACTCTGAGCTCTCATTCGGGAGGGTAGTTGCTGTCGATCACGAGTCCAACACGTGATCCAAGGCCATGGTGAATTACACACACACACACACACACACACACACACACACACACACACACACACACACACACACACACACACACACACACACCGGGAACTGATGGTGGACGAGGATTTGTGTGTGTGTGTGTTTAAGGTCACAGCATTACCCATAGATTGGGCCATACATGAGCTCATCCTGTAGGGTAATAGCTATTGATCACGAGTCCAACACGTGATCCAAGACCATGGTGGTGAAACACACACAAGCGCGCGCGTCTTTATTGGAAAATATTACGAAAGTCTTGTGCCGAGGCCG
Source organism: Oratosquilla oratoria (assembly GCF_046742065.1). NCBI lineage: Eukaryota > Metazoa > Arthropoda > Malacostraca > Stomatopoda > Squillidae > Oratosquilla > Oratosquilla oratoria. The sequence continues at coordinate 74,522,668 of NC_134782.1, read as the reverse complement.
TATAATTGTTACTTTTGAGGATACTTGATTGACGTTTTGAGGCAAGGCGGGTTGAGGTGTGCAAGATTTTCATCTTAGACCTGAAAGACTTGCTTTGGGGATTTAGGCAGTCGAGGCTCGTAAACAGCTGTAGGTTCGCCAGTGAAAGTTGTCTTGCGCGCGGACACAGCTGGCCAGTGCCTCGTACCCCGAGGACGAGTCCAGAAGGGATAGGTCTCCAGCCGGTGGGAACGGGTGAAGGTGAGGAACCCACGCCAGGAGGCGCTGAGTAGCTGAGGCCGAAGTCGTCATAGTTAACGAGGAAGGCTAACCTTGCGTCTAGTTAAAGGTGTTCATTTGCAAGATGAACCTTCTGTAATAGCGGGAATGGGAGCCCAGTCTGTCTCTCTCTCTCTCTCTCTCTCTCGTGGTGGACTTTATATATATATATATATATATATATATATATATATATATATATATATATATATATATATATATATATATATATATATATGATACAGATAAACCGTAGATGGTTGTATTTAGATGAGGGATAGAGTTTATGATGTATTGGATTTCCTATACTATTTCATCCTTTCACTTCCGCAGCCTCCCTTGCGGTGGTAGTAGTTATAGTTTGTTGTAGTAGTGGTAAGTGGTAGTACTTTTCTCAGTATCTGAGATGCATGATACAGCATGGGTTTTTGCAGTCATTAGATTGTAGTTGTAGTCAGTAATTAGTATTACTTTTCTCAGTATCGAAGGAGATACATAATACAGTTTGGGTCTCTTGTAATTATTATTTGACTAAAGCCGAGAGACTAACGAGAAGTGAAACAAAGAAAAAAAAGATAAAAGAGCAGCGGAAGTGCATATAACCTTGCAGTGCCTTCAACTTGTATTGTGTGGGTGTTTGTTTTCCAGCGGGGCTTTCGGTTCACGTCGCCGAGCGTGGGGAGTATCGGAGGAGGAAGAGGAGGAGGAGGGAAGAGTGGGGTGAGGTCTCTATTTCTTGGAAAAGTGTCTTACAAAAATCCAATATACGCGTAGACAGAACCTTTGTCAACGTCATTCACGTACCTGTGTGAATAAAGACCATTTTCTCTCAAGAACAGGTATAGTAAATCGATCTTAACCCCATCACCATTACTATTGACACAGTATATTGACGGGATGCTATGATCCTCTTGACGTGGCTCTTCAGTATTACTTGCACACTAGGCTGTACTCTACGCCGGTGACGTCATCGGAAGCGTGCTGATATCACATTCGTTTAGTTGTGGGTTCGAGTCCTGCACTCAATCTCCAATTCCCAACAGTGAATATTATTGCACATAACAGAGTAAATATAAGAGCTTCTGCCGTGGCTGCGCGACTCCTGGCGTAGATATCTCGCCGTCTAAATGATTTTGTGGAATAGGGATTATTAAAAGATGTTATTGTGTAAAGGCATCTTCAAGGTGTTTGTGTGTAAGGCAGGAAGGTCCTAGGATCGTAGTTTTAAACATTTCGTCAACCCTCTCGAATGCCTTCCAAAGTTAGAAATTAGAATTTTACCTGGATTTTTAGTCAGTTTTATCTGGTTTATCTATAAAAAGATTCTATAGTTTCCGTAAGGTTAGGTGAAGTTCGTAAAACGAATCAAGCAAAAGGTTGTTTCAAAAGTTCGCCGACGAGAGTGAGAAAGCCCAGAAGGAAGTAGGCAAGCAAGCAAGCAAGCAAGGAAAGAAAGAGACTCGCAAGGTTCAAGGTTGTCGGGTGGCTGACGGGGCTGCTTGGCTGGGCTGCCCGCCCGTTTGCTGGCTGGCTGGCTGGCTGGATTGGCTGGCCAAGGCGAAGTTCCTGATGGCTTCTCTTTGTGAGCAGCAGAGAGAGAGAGAGAGAGAGAGAGAGAGAGAGAGAGAGAGAGAGAGAGAGAGAGAGGGGGGGGATAGTGATAGTCACTGAGAAGAACACCAACATTGTCGAGTGTAATTAGTAACAAGTAGATGGTAGATGTAGTTTTGTTTTTAATTTGACTTTTGTTTGTGTGTGTGTAAGGACAATGAAGTTATTGTAGAATGTGACATTTCGAGTCGCGAAGGCCTCATTTTTTTAGAATGATAAATGGATAGAAGCGCAAGTAACCACAAGGCCTACACTAGGCAGCTCCATGCCCATTTCCGCCCGTCATCCCTATCCATAAAGTTGTCTATCCTTTTCGTAAAACAACCAATAGTCAGCGCTCAGTACATGGTTACTAAGTCTATTCCATTCGTTGACTACTCCCCCTCTCCCCCTCTCCCCCTCTCTCCCCCTCTCGTTTCTTATGAAAAAGGGGAAGGGATGAGCTAGAGAAGTTTGCAGGAGTGACGTGGTGAAGGTCGAGGAAGGTGTTTGTCTAGCAGTGGACTACAAAAGGACAGGAGGCGAATTCGTGTCATTGGGTTGGAGTGGTGTTGAGAAGATTCGAAGGTGCTAGCGAGGTTGAGGTAGAGCTAAGGTTGAGGATAAGGGTAGGGGTAGGGTGGGGTAGGGAGGGTTGGTGGTGGGGTGGAGGAAGGGGAGGAAGAGGAGGAGGAGGAGGAAGGGGGGTGGGCCCGAGGGTAACGGGTTGGGAAGCGAGTACCGTAAGGTTTGCATCTTCCCAGCTGGCCTCTTGTGCTCGATCTCGCTCACTCCCCCCTCCCCCCTCCCCCCTCCCCCGCTCTCCCCCTCTCCCTCCCCCACGCAATACTTATTTTCTTTCCTCCTCTATCGGTTTCTACTCATTTTTGCTCGCCCCTCCCCTCCCCTCCACTCCCCTCCCCCCATCCCTTCTCATCTCTTCTCATCTCTTCCATTTTCTTTTCCCCTTTCTCCTCTCTTTTCCCTCTCCCACTCTCTCTCACTCTCCTCTCCCTCTCTCATTCTCTTTCCCTCTTTTTTCTCCCTTTCCCCCCCTCTCTCCTCCCCCCCCCCTCTCTCTCTCTCTCTCTCTCTCTCTCTCTCTCTCTCTCTCTCTCTCTCTCTCTCTCTCTAATTTCTTTCGTTACCACTACGTTATATGTCATCCCACTCGTTTGGTCTCTTAATCTCTTCCTCTCCCTCCGTCTCTCAGTCTCCTCCTTCGTCATCACACTTCCACTCCTTCATTCACCCTCCTCCTCCTCCCTCATTCTCCCTAACTCTCCCTCCTCTACTTCTCCCTGTCTCTCTCCCTCTTCCTCCCCTCTCTCAATCCT
>NC_134782.1:74494483-74516983 GCF_046742065.1 Oratosquilla oratoria | reverse complement strand
GGGGGAAAAGCTGTTAGTACATATAAGTACATGCGGAATGACAGCATATATATTACACTCTGCTCGAGACATTAATTTTTTTATTTGTAGTCATGTTTTTTGTATTTATTTATTTATCATATGTACATATATTTGTATTGATTTCATGTATTAATTATTTTATGTATTTGTTAGTTTTTATTGATTTTCTATTAAGAGCGCAATGATGGGCCTCAGATTACTCTCTACTACCGCAATGAAATCTCCCAATATCTGGGATTGGTACTTACTGCTCTCTTGAAGTCTCCCGCGAGACTTCAAGTTCCTCTATAACCCGGAGATCTGCTGCATATATCGAGTTTTTTTTTTTAAGGGGTTAATAATTTTCATTTCGGGGGGAGTGGTGATATCATGACGCCCCCTTTCATGTACGAGGGGGCTCCTCTCATTGCTGAGATCCTGTTGAGTATTTTTTTCCTTAATTTCGTGCTAACCTCCGTTGCCTGCCGCCACTCCTTCGTTTCACTTCCGCGTGTGCCCCTTCAAGCACATTTGAAGCTTCCCCCTCTCCCCCTCTTCCCCTTTCTCCTCCTCTCTCTCTCTCTCTCTCTCTCTCTCTCTTTCTCTCTCTATCTCTCTCTATCTCTCTCTCACTTCTCTTTGTATGTGTTTATACTCCTTTTGTTCTACTTGGAAGTGTTATCCATTGTCTTTCAGAAAACTTACATACAATGTAATATTAACATTATTTGATTTTCATTAGTGAAGAACTAAAACACCAGCTAGTCCTCTAGAGAATATATTGGCTGATGTTGGAAGCATGGTAGAAGTCACTGTTGTCAGTGTATGAAGGATTTACTATATAATTATTGTCAGTAGATATTGACCCTATGAGGACCTTCACAAGAGAACGTTTGTCATAGAAGAACGTTTTTATCTGCATGCCAGTCTTCTGTGTTTTTTGCCTCTTGAAGAACGTTTGTTTACATATCAGTAAGTTGTGTCGCTTACTTTTCGCCACTCTGCTCTTTCGCCGTAGAAAGGCTCGCTCTCGTCACCCAACTATTAGACGAATAAAATCGTCTGACGATAGACCTTTTCCTGAAGTGAATCCCTTGGCAGCAGGTTGAATGAATGAGTAAAAAGCAGCTTTAGTTTTTTCTGTCCTCTCTCTCTCTCTCTCTCTCTCTCTCTCTCTCTCTCTCTCTCTCTCTCTCTCTCTCTCTCTCTCTCTCTCTCTCTCTCTCTCTCTCTCTCTCTCGTGAATATGTGCGTAAAAAGTGAAGATCAATTCTGCAAATGTAGAATGAATGACACGAATATTTTCATTCGTGAGCAATTTTTATTTTGTGCAGAACCTTGATATTTAAGACTTTTTGTGTTTTATTTATTTCTTTACCTTTATCTCGACTGAGTTTTTTTGTTTACGTGTTTATTTGTGAATTTATTTTTTGTTTGTTTCAAGTATTCGGGTAAATGGTTAAGTATGTCAAAAGGCGTGAGTCACCATCCTATTGTATGTTTAAGTGACCAGTGCGTCGTATTCCGTCGTATTACGTCGGAGTACGTACTCCTTCCGGATGCCAATCGCCTCGCCTCGGCGTCACTCCGCCCGTGATGCCATCGCCCCAACCTCAGTGCTGAGTCAGGCCTCGGTGTCCTTCACTCGCTCCACTTCCCCCTTCCCCTCTCCCCCCTCCCTCCTGTCTTGCTCACACACGCACCTCAATGCACACTCACCTTCTCTGAAACGAAGCTTGCATTTGATTGCTCGAACACATGCACACGCATACACGTACACATAAACGTACACATGTTTGTACACACGCGGTCTTGCAATCTTAACACACACACATACACACACACACACACACACACACACACACACACACACACACACACACACACACACACACACACACACACACACACATGCTAAATGAAATGTATAGGAACAAGGTAGTAGGCGCTTTGTTGAGAAATATGTAATTTGTGAATAATGATGAAATAGAAATATATAAAGACAAATAGGAAACGGTATGCAGCGCTGGAACTTCAATTACTGTGTGTGTGTGTGTGTGTGTGTGTGCGTGTGTGCGTGTATGTGTGCGGCGACATACAAGGATTAAAACACAGAGAAAAATACAGATCGAACGCACCCTGAGATAATCTTATTACGTGACGAAAACGTAAATTTTGTTTGAAATCATGTTATGTATTCTTTTATTCACACACACACACACACACACACACACACACACACACACACACACACACACACACACACACACACACACACACACACGTATACATTGAGGAAAAAAGAAAACTATTCATATATATATATATATATATATATATATATATACATATATATAATGTGTGTGTGTGTGTGTGTTGGCAACACCCCCGCGACCCAGAAACACAGAAACCCGCGCGCGCCCTCACAAGATGGCGACGTCGACGGCGACGACGGAGCACCACTTCAATGGCATGCCACGCTCCCAGAACCAGTTCCTTCCACGTATAGCCGTTAGCCGAAGAACCCTTCAATTATGTAAATTATTTATACAAATCACGAGGAAATCGTACTGGAAGCGTGTGTGTGTGTGTGTGTGTGTGTGTGTGAAGTGTACATGTACGCTTATGTGCACATTAACGTGTTTATGTGTGTTGCACTATAGTGGCGCGAGGATGCCCACAAGATCAGAAGTGCTGTTGAATTGCAGCCCAAAACAACATATGTGTGATTATATATATATATATATATATATATATATATATATATATATGTTTGTGTGTGTGTGTGTGTGTGTGTAAAGCAACACACTGAATGGTCCCATTTGATAGTGCAATTGGTTAAGTCGCTGTCCATTTGTTACGTATCGGCTAGGTTCGAGTCCTCAGCCCAAGAGCGTATAATTTTCTGAATATGGTTCCATCGAGCTCGTTGTTAGTCTCGATCGTGTTTGCAAGAAATTGAAATGGAAAAGTTAATGTTGTTGACAAGGTGAATATATATATAAATAAACATACATATATGCATTCATACATATGGGGAAACTACCAAACCTTCCTTTCCTTTTAAAGGATTACAAAGGCGGAGCATGCCGACAGGAGACCTTTTGGTCCATATCTAGGTCGGGTGCGAAAAAAAATCATAATGATAAACAATTAAATGAATAAATAAAGACTTTAGTAATGTGAATAATAAATAAAATACATAAGTAAATGCATAGGTATAGTTAGATAATAAACAGGTAAATAGTAAATAATAAATTGACAACTAATAATAAATGAGAATCAAACAAATATTAATAAACAAACGGACAAATGATAACAAAACAAACAAATAATATAAAATAAATGATGGTCATTACAGCATATTGCCTAGGTGTTTATCTAAATGATTCTTAAAGCTTCGAACTGAACCACATTGCACTGACTCTGAAGGAAGTTTATTCCATTCATTAACTACACGGTTGGCGAAGTTGTTTCTACCCACTTCCAAATTAAATCTATTTCCGGACAGTTTGAGACCATTGTTTCTTGTCGGATTCTCATTCAATGTGAAAATTTTGTCACTTTTGATGTTGTCAATTCCCTTTAGAATCTTAAAAACCTGTATCAAGTCACCTCTAAGTCTACGCTTTTTTAAGGAAAACAAGTTCATGTTTTAGTAGATTTTCCATTGACTTCTCTTAACACCCCTTTCCTTCCTTTGCCTTCCCTCCCCTTCATGGGTGATGGGAAGCATGGAGGGAGCCAGGGAATGCGTCCCACGGGATTGCTAGCTAGTGTGTAGGTGCGCGATCAATCCGACAATTTGTTACGGAAACTCCCACAGCGCCGATTGCAACCGTGTATGCTGGGTCTGGCCACGAATTGCCATATATATATATATATATATATATATATATATATATATATATATATATATATATTTGTGTGTGTGTGTGTGTATACACACACACTGTGTGCGTGCGCATTATTGTGTGCTTGTTGGTGTGTACTTGGGCAATGAGAGGCATTATCTTCATTGTTTCATCGTATGCCCCCTCCCCCCGCCTTTAATGCCATTGGGCTTGTCAGATTTATTTGTTTTATATATGTTGATATTTATTCATGTATATATTTATTTGTTTATATATTTTCTCCTGTACTTTAAAATGGATTGTGTTTTGTTAATTTCTGTCGAGTTTTAATATTCGCCCCAGTTGCATCATTTGATATCATTACAACGGGAAACAATATGTATATATATATATATATATATATATATATATATATATATATATATATATATATATATAATGAATATATGTATACACGGCTCGAGCCAACATCACGTCCATTCTGGAGCGATTTTAGCACTTGGTAACGCAATACACTTGTTTTGCTTAAAGTTTTACGATTTCCTCTCGAAAGTATTGAATTTTGCTGCGTTTGAATGCGTGACGGGCGTGACGTCATGACTTCGTGACGTCATGTCGGCGTGCGAGGGCCAACCATTGTTTCCCACATGTAGGCGACACGCCGGCCTAATTCGCTTTATCTTTTACGGTCTTGTTGAACCTCGTTAAGCTCGTTGAGTGTGAGGCTTTAAACTCTTTAGGTGTTTTAAATGGTACATGTAGCCTTTAACGTTTTCTCGTACTTTTGGTGTTCTTAGGAAACGGATGAGGAAGGTACGAAGAAGTGTTTCACATTTCCTCGTCTTTTGCTTGCTGGCTGGCTGGCGATTTCATTCATCTCTTTGGACTCGAATTAACCCCTATACCCCCCATTCCCATCTATTATAGCGAAGGTGCCCTCTTCCTCTTCTACTAACCGCAGTTAGGTTGTTTTATTCATCTTCCATCTCTCTCTCTCTCTCTCTCTCTCTCTCTTTCTGACACACACATACACATACACACATTTTTCCGTGGGGAAAGCCATGGTGAATAACACACACACACCAAAAGGGTTTTTCTGTATTGCTGTATATTGAGGTACTAACTTGTGTGGACATATAACACTAATTGGATTTCGAGTTGGTAGTCGTCCGTGCCGAGTTGGCCCTCAGTCAGCGCCGTCCGTGCCGAGGATGGCACTCCACCTTCAGTCAGCGCCGCCGCCATTTCCCACTCGGGGTCTTCCCCGAGAGATTCCTTAATTAAAGGTAAAGGAGGCGGTGCCCCAGGTCTCCAGGGAGTTGGGCGATGGATGGGTCTCGGGCATCCCCCCCCACCCCCACCCCACCCCCCGTGCCTTACCGTGCAAGAATGCGCTCCACTTCGTCTTATTTTGGGCAGCTGCCGACAAAAACTGGCCCCCGGGAGGCTGGACGACAAACAACAACAACATCAACAACGAGACATGAAAAAAGTGTTGGTCGAGACAAATGATAAAAGTTGCAATTTTTATTTTTTTATTTCTTTATTATTACTTTGTGTGTGTGTGTAACTGTGTAAGTTCCATCTCATGTTAAAAAATGGTGAAATTTGAGAAGCCAGAATGGATGGGAATGTACACATGTTTGTGTGTCTATATATAAGTATATATATATATATATATATATATATATATATGTATATATATATATATATATATATATATATATATATATATATATAATATGTGTGTGTGTGTAAGCGTAGTTTCAGTCTTTGCACATATGTCGAGGTCACACCTGCAGAAGCGAGTCGTGCAAGAAATTAATTTTTTCTTCTCGTCAAGTTTAAGTCTGCCGTGGACAGGGAAGGTCGGCCTCAGGTTCTGGGCTTGAGTTGGTGCCAAGTCATTTAAAGTTGGTTGATGAAAAAAAAAAATCAATAGGGAAGGTCGCTTTGATTTTATATAGTATCTATTTTGTTCCAATTTGTGTATATTGTGTATTTATTTTATGTTGTTATTTTGTTATGTATATTTGGTTGATTGATATTGAAAATAATATATATTTTTATTTTTCAGGTGAGGAGAGGTGCATGGTGGCGCTGTACACGTGGTCTTGAAGCGTGAGTTTTTATGGTATGGTTGGTATTGTCAGTGATTTCGTACAAATATTCTCTTTGTGTAGTCTCAGGTTCACAGGCTGTTATGTCTTCTTCCGAAAACTGTAGGGAACTGTTAATTTATTTGTTCATCTATTTTTTGTTAATTTATTTTGTTTATTCCAATTGTTTACCTTATTTATTTAATTTTTATTTTTCATTTCATTTATTCTGTTTACTTATTTGTTATGTATGTATATATATATATATATATATATATATATATATATATATTTATATATATATATATATATATTATATACATATGTATTTTTTTTTTTTACGTATTTTTGTAATGGACACTTACCCCCCACTGAGTGAAATCGCTAAGCGACAACTAGAACAGATTGAAATCACTGGTAGTGAAAAAAATAATTAAGATTACACAGGAGAATCCTCTTCCCTCCCCTACCCTGCCCTCCTTCCTCCCGTTAGTGCCCGATCGAATTGGCCTCTTGTCTGTCTACCTGTCACTCTGCCCAGTTGTTGTTATCTAATGTCTGTCAAGGGTTGTTATTGATTTTTTTTTTGAATTGTTGATAGTATTTATTATGTATATATTTTTTATTGTTTATTGTTTTGCGCTGTTGTTTGTTGTGTATTTATGTGGTGGTGAAAAGTCTACGCCATGAGGCGCTGAGTAGCTGTGACCGAAACCGTCCTCTTTGCCCGGTGCACTTTAGGGGTACGGGGCAGGTGCCAATCAGTCACCTTTGGGAATCGGAGGGGAGTGATGGATTCGAATCGACAAATGAGCGACCGCGAGGCCAACCCACTCACTACCAGTGAGTTCGAACAAAATTGCCCCGTGTCTTCTACCGGTAAGCCAGGATGGGCGGGGCCGGCCGGCGTTTGTTTAAGACATCATCCGACACCATCTGGTCCGCAAGGGCAGACCCCAGTAGCAGCTGGCGACAGATGGCCTAACGGATGTGGAGGTATAGACGGATAGACAGGTGGATAGACAGATTGTAGACGGAAGCTGATTCGTGGCCAAGCCTTGTGGCGTGGTCATGGTCCATGTTCAGTTGAAGTTACGAGAGACAGAGTTTAAGAAAAAGTTGAAGTCGCATATTTTTTTATCGATTTTATTTATTTATCTATTTGTTTTATTAATTCATATATTTCTTGCTGTGTAAGGTAATAATAAAGACAACAGTAATGATATTAATAATATGAAGACAATAGTAATAATAATAATAGTAATGATAATGATAGTAATAGTAGTAATAATAAGAATAAAGATGTTAGCTACAGTAGTAGTAGTAAGAAAAGAGCAAGTTTTATCATTTTTCTTCGAGCTATCCTAAATATATGTATATATATATATATATATATATATATATATATATATATATATATATATATATATGAGAGAATGTGGGTGGGGAAGGGCAACGAAGATGTGTTGGGAATAGAGTTTATTGCCCTAACGGTGCGACCAACGTGGTCTTCTTCAGAGGACTACAGCATTACAGTCGGATAACAATCCGTCTGTAATGGTGTTGTCCTCTGGAGAAGACCAATTTGGTCGCAACGGTAGGGCAATAAGCTCTATTCCCAACACATCTTCGTTTGCCCTTCCCCACCCACATTCTCTCTCATTTGTCTGAAATAATTTTAAATAGATATGTATATATATATATATATATATATTTATATATATATATATATATATATATTTATATATATATATATATATATATATATATATCTGCATCAAAGGAGCGTCCTTCCTTTTAAATGAGATTGTGCTTCGCGTTCGTAAAAGGAACAGACGAGGGCACTTGTTTCTGACCCAGGCCCTATCATGATGTGTGAAGATGGGTATGATGACTTGGAGTATATGATTTAGATTGTAGACAGTATACAGTAACGAAGTATGTATGGTTTAATTATATATTTTTTTTATTTTGTTATTTTTCTATCTCGATAGTCATTCTGGTTTCTGAAAACTTGTTTATAAAGAGTAGATTATTGATTTCACGCTTTCCTTGACTCTCTCTCTCTATCTCTCTCTCTCTCTCTCTCTCTCTTTCTCTCTTTCTCTCTACCCCTTCGACACAGTTATGTATTTTATATATATTTTCTCGTGAAATGCAGTATAAGTAGTGTGAACATGTCACTGCTTGTATTGCCACCACCACAACTAGCACCACCAATATCACAATCGCCATCACAGCTTCCGCCACCACAACTAACACTACAATTACTACAACCAGAACTACAGCCACTACCAAAACTACCTCATTACGACAACCAGAATTACAACCACCACCTCACTGCCACAATCACCACTACCACAGTTATCACAACCACAATACCACTACCACCACCACCATCACCGCCTTCTACCCCCATCATCTGCAGTGCACACCACACACTGCTGATTCCACCCTTCCACCCTCCCCGTCCTCCTCCTTCCAACCCCCCCCCCCTCGGATCCACCTGTCATTATTTCCTCATTCTCTTGAGCTCTTTGACCTCATCCGAGTGAGGGATGAGTTGGGGGGAGAGTGAAAGGAAGTGCACGGTGGGAGAAGAGGGGAAGAGGAAGGGGAAGGGGTAACGCTACTGGGGAAGACCAAGAGAGAATTTTGAGGGAAAAAGAAAAAGAAAAAAAAATAATATTGGTTGAGCCGTCGGATCGGGAAAAATGCTGAGCTGCACGTTTGTGACGCGCGCGCGCGTGTGTGTGTGATTCGCCACGGTCTTGGATCACGTGTTGGGCTCGTGATCGACAGCGATTTCCCTCCCGGAAGAGACCTCATATAAGACCGATCTATGGGTAACGCTGTGATCTCACGCGCACACACACACACAACTCCCCGCTGAGAGCTGGAGTAGCGACTCGCAGCGCAGCGATACTGAAATTATTTCAGCCCTGGGCGGGATTCGAACCCGGACCACCGTAGTGGCGGCATTGAATGCTACCACTGCGCCGTCAAGTCGTGTGTGTGTGGGGGGGGGGTTGCGTGTACAAGAAAGAATAAAGTAAATTGGTTTCGGGACTCCGCACAAGTAAAAATGATGGGAAACTTCAGGTAGAACGTTCACGTTTCTGTGAGTAACTTTTTTATTTTTTTTTCTCGTCGTTTCTTAATATTTTCTTTCGTTTTCGTCTTTTAGCGGTTTTTTTTTCGTTTCTTTATGTTTTGTGGTATTACACGTTCCTTGGCAGGTATTTCTTCCATTATCATTCATTTTAATTGATTATCTTCGCGTTGATTGTAATAAGCTGTCGTTTACTCGTTTCTGCAATTAAGCTGTTAAGGTGCTTAACGATGTCTTCAATGGCTTTCCTTAAGGTGAATAAAATCGCCCGGCGACAGCCGGAAGAAAGACATTAGTCGAGTATGGACGCCGCTGTGTTTCGGCCATCTGGGTCAAAACTCGTAGCGTTGGTGTAGTGAATTTTCAACCTGCACTCCATTCCTCCCTTTATGAATTCTCAATATTCGTGTGGCTCCCCTCATTTTCCTCCTTAATCCCACCTCGCAAAAAAAAAAAAAAACGTTATTACAGAGTTGACAATTTTAAACATCTTATATTTCGTCTGCCAGGACAGTGATGGATTTTTTTTCTTCAGATTCCTTACATTATATAGAAATGTATGATTTGCAGACCATGCCCCCCTCCCCCCCAAAAAAAAAAAAAAAATCTTGTCATGGCTTTCAGTTTGAGAACCACTGCACCAATGAAAATGTAGGTTTTATTCAACATTCGGCAGATTTATTCGGCTAAGGGTACCGACGCTTATTTATTTATTTATCAATCTATTCTTTCTACAGCCGTTCGTGGAAATTGTAGGTAAAAGTTACATATCCCGAACTGAGGGGAAGTAAATGACTACAATGGTTAAAACATTTCGAATTCTGACAGTGAAGGACATGTAAGAACAAGTATTAAAAAGAAAAAAAAAAAGTAGTCAGAAAAGACGATGAAGCTGTCCTGGTACCACTGCGCAATAACTCGTGTTTGCATAATGACGATGTTGCAGGATTAGTACAAATGGAGCCCTGTAGGTTGACTGTAGTTTTGAATGATTGTATTGTGTTACTGATAGTTATCATGTAGGGGTTGCTTAATCAGACAGAGGGAAGAGGAGGAGGAAAAGGAGGGGCAAAGATTAGGGGGGGAGGAGGAGGAGAGGGGCTGCGAAGATTAGGAAGACGGTGGAAGATTAGGAGGAGGAGGAGGAGAGGCAGCGAAAATTAGGAGAAAGAAGATTAGGAGGAGGAGAGGCAGCGAAAATTAGGAGAAAGAAGATTAGGAGGAGGGGGAGGAGGAAGAGAGGGAGTGAGTCCTATGTTACACCTTTTCTTCAGGAAGGAACTGTAGAAAGGAGAGAGTCTAGTATGCGAAGTCCAGCAGAGAAGGGAAATGAAGGGAACAGCATAGGGTGCCATATGGCTTGTGAAGAACATTTACTAAGTATAAAAAAGCGAAGGCTATTGGGTTCGTACGGGACTGGAATACGAATGAAGCAAGGTGGAACAGGATTTGAGGGCCTGAACTCTAAGTCTCCCATTGAGAGAGATTCTCGAAGTCCAATGGGAGTTAGTCGATGTCAGACGCTTTGATTCAAAGGTGGGGGCGGTCTCCAGGTGCTTAAAGAACGGGGAAATCCAGGAGTTCTGTACTTCTTTCCCGTTAAATATCCTAAGTTATTTTACTGCCAATCAGTGTGAAAGGCTATGCCATCATAGTATCCCTGCAAGCCCGTAAGAGGTTTTACAAGTCACTAGGGGTTTGTGAAACCCATGTTGAGAACTCCTGGTGGAACAGGAGGTCCTTGGGCCCTGACGGATTCGTTGAGGTTCCCAAAGGGTTCTTGTAGACCGAAAGGTGTCTTGGCTGGTGGATATCAGACGATATAATTCAAGAGTCGAAACGATGCCCAGGGGTTGAGGAATAGCGCGGCATAAGGAAGGGGTTTCGTGAACGTTCGCGTTAGAGCCGATGAGTTCTGTCTGAAGACTCGAGTGTCTAGAAAAGGGAGGCGGGTAATTGTGTAAAATGTAGAGGAGGGAGGAAAGGAAGAAATACGGAAGAAACAAAAAGAAAAAGGAAAGAAGGAAGGATTTAAAAAATAAGAAAAAATCTTGAAAGGAGATAGACGGCAGAGTGCCTTCGCTAAAGAAAACTTTTATAGTCCCCGGCCACGACGTAGCAGTAGGAGGAACGTCCCCACCCCCCTTCCCCTTCCCTTTCGGCGTGAGGTTTCCAAAGGTCACTTGAGTGGTCCTGCGCGACCCGGAGGACCTGAAGGGACCCCAAGGGACCCGTCCAGGTCACGTGTGTGTTCGGTCTCGTGCCGCGAGCTCTTGGGATAGGTTTGCTCTTCTTCCTGTTCTTTCTCCTCTTCCTCCTCCTCCCCCCCCCCGAATCTTTTTCCTCCTTGTCCTAGAGACCGCCAAAAATAAAATAGATATATAATCGATCTCCGCCTTCTCCAGGGTGGTTGAGATCGTTTTTCACCCTCTTGTATTTGCCGTGGCTCAGTGGTAAAGCGCTGCCTTTGCATTGCAAGGTTCCAGGTTCGAGCCCAGCCTACCAATGGACTCAAATGTGAATGCAAACTTGGCACCTCCGTAGGAGCCGGGGGGGGGGGGCAGTGGGGTTGAGACGGAACGGAAGGGAGCTGGCCAGACATCCTGTCGTTTTAATCTCTGTGAGACACACGACCCTGTCTTTTCTGAAACCCACAAACATTCGGGGACGTCCCCCCCCCCCGTACCCTAACCCTCACACCCCCTCGTCTAAATGAAATCGTTTGACGGCAGAAAGAACAGGGAATGGTCACCGCGGTTTATGGCCAAGTGAAGCGGTCATTGACTTAGGATGGGTTCTCCTGATGAGGCTTTGTGTTCCCTGTGAGGCCCCAAATAGGGATTCGTAAGGGGGACGTTTCGTAACGTTTGATTTGGTCTTCCTTGTTCTTTGTTTTTTGTTTTTTTCGAAATCAGTAACCATAAGTTTTAGACTTCTGTTTTTCATTATTTATAGATTATTTATTTTATTTATTTATTTATATACACACACACATACATATATATATATATATATATATATATATATATACATATATATATTTTGTTTTCTTTCGGAAATTTGGTTTATTATGGTCGGATAATGAAGAACATAAAGACGGGTGACGTTCCTCTATGAACGGAACGTGACAGTATTACGTTCACCAGTCATAGTATTACCCATAGATCGGTCATACGAGCCCTGAACTCTCATCCGGGAGGTTAATAACTGTCGATCACGAGTCCAACACGTGATCCGAGACCATGGTGAATCACACTCACACAAATAAGACAGACACATAGGTAAACACATACACACGAGTAAGTCAGACATTTAGGTAAATACACACACACACACACACACACACACACACACACACACACACACACACACACACACACACACACACACACACACACACAAGTAAGTCAGACAGAGAGGGAGAGAGAAAATATATATTCAGAATAGAATAAATAAATTGAATTAATTTCCAGTTGAAATTATTCGACTATAAAGTCTTCATGACTTAAGATTAGAGCATAATTGAATGATTGGAATTTGACAAAAAAAGAAAGAAAAAGTTGCGAGACTGGATGTGAGGATTATAATCTTTTCCCTTATGAAGCACATCTAGGTTATCATATCTTGATAAGCGCGCACAAACACACACGCACACACGCACACACACACACACACACACACACACACACACACACACACACACACACACACACACACACACACACACGACTTGATGGTATGATGATATTGCACTCGACCGCTAATTCAGCGATGAGAGTTCAAGTTCCGCCCAGGGGATGAAAATTTCAGCATCACTGAATTGTGAGCCGTCACCCCAACTCTTTTGTGCAAGGAGTTGTGTGAGTGTGTGTGCGCGCGCGCGCGCGTGGGTAAGGTCACCATTACCCATAGATCGGGCCGTATACATACGGAAGGGTAATAGTTGTCTATTACGGGTCCAACATATGACCCAAGATTATGGTGAATCTCTCTCTCTCTCTCTCTCTCTCTCTCTCTCTCTCTCTCTCTCTCTCTCTCTCTCTCTCTCTCTCTCTCTCTCTCTCTCTCTCTCTCTCTCTCTCTCTCTCTCTCTCTCTCTCTCTCTCTCTCTCTCTCTCTCTCTCTCTCTCTCTCTCACACACACACACACACACACACACACACACACACACACACAGTATGATCATGATGGTTGCATGCCTGTACGTTTTTTGTGCATATGCGTAAGCACGCGTTTATTATTCATATATGCAATTTGCTGCATCATAGTTCAATGTTGGCTTTAACAAACGACACCTAGAGAGTTATTTTTTCTTTTTCCTTTTGTTATTGAAGATTAATCTCCGCACAAATAAAGAAAATTTATTACCTTTGTATTCTACTGTATTCCGTCGTGCTACTCTCCTCTTTAAATATCTCCTTTAGCACCTTTATGATTCCATCTCCTCGGAGATTGTCTCCAATGATAGAAGCGCTGGGTATCGTCGACGATTTTTTTTCAGTTGTGTTATGTCTGGGTTTTGGACGTTCTCTCTCTCTCTCTCTCTCTCTCTCTCTCTCTCTCTCTCTCTCTCTCTCTCTCTCTCTCTCTCTCTCTCTCTCTCTCTCTCTCTCTCTCTCTCTCTCTCTCTCTCTCTCTTCCTCTGCTCAAAGGATTATGTAAGCGTTCATAGGCCTCGCATATTTTAAAGATAAGATTAATAATGAAAATGTTAAAAAAAATCTTAATATGTTAATGCTGAGGTAAATCTCCGTGACGGAGCTTCAAGGAGATAGACTTTTTTTTTTTTTTTCATCGGTTAACACACATTAGGATCCTTGTCTACATCAATCTGGATTTGAAAAAAGTGGTGTGTGAGATTTAGATGAAGCAAGATGAAGCAAGATTTAGATGAAGCAAAAAGCTGGCCTGGGATATACAGCAGATGACTGGACCCCTCTTCCACCGACCCTCCCCCAAGAGGTGTTGGCAGTATAACGTTCGGTACGTCTTTGATTGGTCGTGTATCGATGGTAATATTTCATCTCCCGATTCTCGTTCCTTCCGCTAAAAGGAGTCATTTTTAACAACAGCCTGCCTGGTGGGTACCAGGAAAGTTAATTAACCTTTAACCCCGTTGCTGTGAAGGTGTTTAACTCCTCCCTCCCTCCCTCCCTCCCCCAAACCCTCAAGCGATTAGAATTGTTTGGTAGTAGTAAGAGTAAAATGCGGAAATCGCGAATGACAGATGAAGGGTTGAAGCGACTGGTCTGGTCTGGCCCCAGCATCTGCACAAGGGAGGGGATCACAGCCCGTTGAATTAAATCACCTGGCGACAGCCAGTGTAGATGTATACAAGTGAAGAGCAGTGGAAGTTAGTGCGTTGTTAGACCTCACGGTTTCATTTATTTGTTTATTTATCTTTATTCGTCGACGTTGTTTCATTTATGTTGTTGTTATAGTATTTTATTATTTTTATTATGATTGTATTTTTCATTCGTAGACTGTGTTGATCGTTCGTCTTTCTTTTTATTGTTTTTCCTTTTCTTCTTTTAATTCTTAATCTTCTTCCTCTTTTTACGAGGGATTAAATGCCACATGTGTGTCTGGCCACGGGAGCACACGGCTAAGATGACTAGCGAAGTTGATTGATGGCCATGGAAATCCCCAAATGTCCATTTGTCATCGGCCTCAATCCCACGTCACTCTTTCCCCTCGAGGCGGAAGACTCTTCGACTGAAACCTTTCAGGAGACCCTGTCAGTCAGTCAGTCGCTTTTAAGACCGTTTTTTCGTAGGTGGTCTTCCTCTTGAAGAACGCTGTTCCATCGGCCTCGTCCTCAAGTCGGTCTTTCTCCTCATTGTGGAAGATTCCAAGATTGAAGCCATCCTATATTCAGGTCTTCTCAATCAGTAGTTCTCTCAAAGAGGAAGACCCTACGCCCTACGGCATAGGTCTTTCGATCTCAGGAGACCCTGTCTGCCAGTGGTTTTCAAGACTTTTTTTTTCGTAGATGGTCTTCCTCTTGTCCAATTTCATCAGTCTCTAGTCACTCTCCAGAAACCTCAGAGAAATCTTTCGGTGTTTGTTTTCGTAGGTGGCCTTCTGCATGTGTAACGCTTTCCCAAATTGGTGGAGATCATTTCAACATTGAATAAAAGCGTCTGGTATTCGCTAACGACTACTCGTTATCAGTCCGTGGACGTACCCGGAAGCTTCTGGAGATGTCCAACGGGGACCCCGGCCTCGAAGGTGAATAAAATGACCATGGGACAGTCAGAATAAAACCATGTTAAGTCCTGTCTTCATTTTATATACTTTATATTTTTTTCATGCAGATTATTCAACACTCTCGGTCCTTAGGCTTTCTCTGAACTGAATAGGATAGCTTGTTGTTAGCCAGAATAGAATACAGTAAGCACGATCAGGACCTTAAAGGTCCATCCTTGGCCAGCAGAAGTAAGGGTAGGGGGGAAGGTTTCATGAACAGAATCACATAACGGCTAAAGTCAAACAACAGCAACATGAGTAAAAGGTTTAACTTGGGTTTAACCTGAGTATTAACCCCTTCGCTGCCGTCACGCGGTGGCTCTTTATTGCGGGACTCGAACTACCACCAAACTTATATGGTAAACAACTTCCTCTATTTTCTCTTCAGACTCTTTATCTCCCTATTCTTCCTGTTCCTTCTCGTTCTGGCCTTCTTCCTCGTTCTCTTCCTCTTTTATTTTTCTTCAAGTTTCACTTGTACCTCTTCTTCATCTCCCTCTTCCACATCCTCTTCTTCCTCTACTTCCTCTTCTCTCTCTTTTTCCTCTTGTTCGTATTCTTCCTCTTCCTCTTCTTCCCCTTCCACATCTTCCTCTTCTCCAGTCTTCTCGATGACGTGTTCTTGCGACCTTCTTGCATGGACCTCGCCTCCGCCGCGCTGTTGTCGCACTGGGTTTGAATTGCATTTTATTTGATCTATTTATCATTTATTTGTTTATTTCTGCTTCGCTCTCTCTCTCTTTCTCTCTCTCTGTCTCTCTCTCTCTCTCTCTCTCTCTCTCTCTCTCTCTCTCTCTCTCCCTCTCCCTCCCTCTCCCTCTCTCTCTCTCTCTCTCTCTCTCTCTCTCTTGATTATTTTTCGACTCTCTCTCTCTCTCTTCTCTCTCTCTCTCTCTCTCTCTCCTCCTCCTCCTCCTCCTCCTCCTCCTCCTCCTCCTCCTCCTCCTCTACGATCGCCTCCTCAATCTTCTCCTCTAACCCCTCCATCTTCCCCACCTCCTCGTCCTCCTCCTCTTCTTCCTCCGTTCCCTGTTCCACTGCATAAGGGTAAAGACCGAAAGGTTAATCGAGATAAGCCTGGCGGTAACCAGGACGAAGGCGTAAGGGGTTAGATCAGGTTAGGACAGGTCAGGTCAGGTCAGGTCAGGTGCTAGAATGGAAGGCATTAATCATCAGATCAGGTCTTGTTTGATTAAGTTCAAGAACGGAAATATTTCATTCTCTTCTTTGCCCCCATTTCTTCCCCCATAGTTGTTGTTTTCCCCCCGCCCCTCATCCGTCCCCCCATTACCCCTGTCTTCCCCCATCCCCCGTCTTCCTCAGCCTCCCTTCCCCCTCAGTCGTCCCCCATCGCATCCGGTCCTCCCCATCCCAGTCTTCCTCGACCTACCCCCATCCTCGTCAAGTCAACATTTGTGCTCCCCCCCCCCAATTTCCCCCATGTCGTGACCCAGGTAGACACCCTCCTCCTCCCTCCTCCCGTCCCCCTTCAAGGGCTTCCGCGATTTCCTCGAAATGTTGACGTCATGAGAAAGAGAGAGAGAGAGACTCATGTATGGTACGTCTACGTTGTCACTCGCGGTCTTGTCCTAACCGATAGAAACGCTGGTAAAGTGTCGGCGACGAATCGTCCTATTTAATGTATTATTCTTATGTTTTGTGTATGTATTTAATTTATTATTTTTTCTGTATTTTGTGTCAAAGTGACTCCTGAGTAACGACGACAGTTTTCATTTATTTATTTGATATATTTAATTAAGAACACCATTACGGTTTGTATATATTAGCAGTTATATGACTGTCTATATATATGTGTGTATATATATATATATATATATATACACACATAAATACATGAAATCACATTGTAAATTATCTACGTAAATATATATTCATATGTCCAGATAGGAGCAAGTTAAATTTGTAATATATTTGTTATATATTGAATTGCATCACGATTTATATGTATTATTGCTTATTAATTGCCTTGTCCTTACACCTCCCCAATCTAACCTTCCCTCCCCTCTTCTCTTCTTCCCATCCCTTTTCTCCTTTCCTCCCTTTTCCCCTTCCCTCCTCCCCTCCCCTCGTCGTTCTCAACCCTTCCTCACCCCTTCTTTTCCCGCTTTACCTTCCTTTCCCTCACCTCTACCCTCTCCCCTTCCCACCCTTCCCCTCCCCTCTCCACGCTTCCCTTCTCCTCCCCTCTCCCCTCCCCACCCATTTCCTCACTTTTCCCCTCACGTCTCTCCTTCGAACCCCTCCCATCACCTCCCCTTCCCTCCCCTCTTCCCTCCCCTCTTCTCTTCTTTCCACCCCTTCCTACTCCTCCCTCTCCCTTTTCCACCCCTCCCCTCTCCTCCCCTCTCTCTCCTTGCCACCCCTCCCCCTCCCCTCCCCGTCTCCCCTCCCCTCCCCGTCTCCCCTCCCCGTCTCCCCTCCCCTCCCCTCCCTTCTCCGCTCTCCACCCGCCCCCCCCTCCTCTCCGTTCCACTCCCGTTTCTCACCCCTGACCTCGCTCCTTTCCCCACTGTCCCCTCCTTCCCCTTCTCTGTTTTCCCACCCTCCCATTCCCCATCCCATCCATTCTGTCCTCTCCCGTTCCTCCCCCTGCTCCCCTCCCTTCCCCCTCCTCCTCCGCCGTCAGCGTGCCAGTGCCTCGCAGCGAGTGCCGGCACCTGGGTCTCCTTGATGGCACTCGCTCGCTCGCTCGCTCACTCACCACAGCTTCCCCTTCACCCTCACCTTCACCCTCACCTTGGTTTCACCTTTCCGATCTCCCTCACCTTTACCCTCTCTCCCCTTCCCCTCCCCATCCCCCCTCCCTCTCCCTCTCCCCTCACTTTTATTTTCGGCTGAATCACCTACGAGCGACTCATGTGCCTTGTGTGTGTGTGTTTCGCATGTCCTTGCCCTCACTCTCTCTCTCTCAGTCCCCCATCACCCTTCCTCTTTTCCTATCTCTCTCTCCCTCTCTCTTTCTCTTTCTTCTCTCTCCCTCTCTCTCTCTCTCTCTCTCTCTCTCTCTCTCTCTCTCTCTCTCTCTCTCTATATATATATATATATATATATATATATATATCTTCCTCTCCCCACTAAGGAGGTTTGAAGAAAGAGAGGGGCACCCTTGTCGCCGACGGTGCCACATCCCTTTCGTTGGTGCCATAGCTGGCATTCTCTCTCTCTCTCTCTCTCTCTCTCTCTCTCTCTCTCTCTCTCTCTCTCTCTCTCTCTCTCTCTCTCTCTCTCTCTTTCTCTCTCTCTGTATGTATGTATGTATGTATGTATGTATTTACCTAATTAGTGTAGGAGAAAGGAGCAATGCTCGTTGGGTACCGCTTCCTTGTCGCTATTTATGTTGTTGTCCTACCCAGCCTCAAATTCATGTGTATTTCCAACTTAATCTATAGCCATGGTTTCCATTTATCATATTCAGAATTGAACTCATGAATGTGTGTGTGTGTGTTTGTGTGTGTCTCCTTCTCACTCTTTCTCTGTCCCTCTATTTCTGTCCACATTTCTCTTTTAATCTCGCCCTTCGTTCTTTCCTTCCCTCTCTCGTCTTCCTCTTCCTCCCCCTTCTCTCTCTTCCCTTCCCTCCCCTCCCCTCCCCTTCCTTCCCTCCTCTCTCTTCCACCTCATCTCTTCATGCCTTGTTACCCGTGTGGCCATTTTGTAAAATGCTCCTTTCCCTTTCGGGGTTGGGGGTTGGGGGGGGGTACACATTTCCAACCCCGGTGCTCACCCCCGACTCTCATCCACTCACGCCTCTGTTATCATACCCTTCTTATCTGATCTCCCTGTTCATTATGTTATGCTGATGTGTTCAACTTTCTCCTCGCAGTAATGGATTTAAACTGGACAAATTTAGATTTAAAAAGCAAATAGGCAAGAATTGGTTTACTAATAGGGTGGTCAACGAATGGAATAGACTTAGTAACGATGTAGTGAGCGCTGAAACTATCAGTTGTTTTAACAAACGGTTAGACAACTTAATGGATGGGAATGACAGATGGTGGTGGATATGGAGCTGCCTAGTGTAGGCCCTATGGTCTCTTGCAGTCTCATTCTTATGTCCTTATGTTTATTTGTTATTCATTTATCTATACGTTCATGTATCTTTCATTTATTTTTATATTTGTTTTCTTTTTATCTGTTTATTATATTTTCGTTTTATTTATTTCTATTTTGTTTTTTATCTTTGTATATTTCCTAATTGTCTTTTCATTGTATTTATTTTATTTTGTTGTTATAATGATTATAATTAATTAATTAATTTATATATTTATTGTTATGTTTTACCTTAATTCCGGCCATCTTTTTTCTCCTCGGCTTGTTCTTTCCCCCTCCCCCTCCCCTTCATCCACCCTCTTATTCATCCCCCCCTCTTCCCCCAATCCCCACCCCCACCCCCGCTCCCAGCCCCCTTGCACCATTGCCCATTTTACAACCTCCCTCCCTGCCTGCATGTAATCAGGCGTACTTGCTTGCCTTTCTTCCAGCATTCTTGCCTTCCTCCTGGCTACTTTCCTTTTTCCCTTGGGACCTGCCAGCCTTTCTACCTGTCTGCCAGCCAGCAGCCTACCTATCTGCCCGCCTGTCTGCCTATCTGCCTCGCAACATTCCTGTCATACTTCTTGCTACTTTCCATTCTTGTTGCTGCTCCAACGCGGACTTGCATACCTGTCTGCTTGTCTGTCTGTCGTTCAGGTCGTCTTCCTGCTGAAGATCACTACCTCCTTTACTCCCACTCTTTCTCCCTCTCTCCCTCCCCTCCTACCTCCCCATTCGTCTCTCCTCCAAGCTCATTGCCATTCAAGATAAGTTTTATTTATTTATTTATATTTCCTGTTTGTCTTTTTTGTTATGGTCAATCGTTGTATGTGTTCCCCGTTAAGTGCATGGACCTGTGAATGAATTCGACCGTTAGTTTTTATAAAGTAACGAACATTGTACACTCTCTTTCATCATGGGGTCAACAAATTTTTTAAGAGGAATTACCACGAAATAATTAACGATGGTAATCACCAATTTACGGTGGCAAAGCTTAGTGACAGGAAACCTTTTGGTCCATACTAAGGCCGGATGAATAAAAAGAAGTAAATAATACTATATATATATATATATATATATATATATATATATATATATATATATATATATATATATGCTATAATATATAAATTACCGGTAGACATGACGTCATGGTTTATTTGACGGAATTTTAAGATTTTAAATTACTCTTCGGTCGTAGTTTAAATCTTCTTCCAAACAGTCTAATTTCCACTTGGGCTGAATTATATCGTCCTGCGACAGCCAGAATTAAATTATTAAAGTGGCAACTTGGCTTAAATGGGCTTTAATTCTTCATGGGGCTATGTTGTGTGCCGGCACCGGCTCAGGCGGCAAAGGTGATCTGTCTTGTGGTTGGGAAAGGTGGTTGAGGTTGTCCGCGAATTGTAAAAAGGTGAGCAGGAGGTTGGTACTGTGTTTAGTACGTAATATATATATATGTATATATATATATATATATATATATATATATATATATATATATATATATATATAGATTTTTTTTTTTTTTTTTAAAGAAAAAATAATGGGTACAGAATGATAGTACATATCATGCGCCGGGGGTACACTTTACGTGACTCACACGCCGACACTCCAAACAAGTTCCCATACAGACACCCTTCCCATTCCACACAGCTCTTGGCCATGAGGTTTTGTGGACATCACATTGGTTTCCTCCACTGAGGGTTGTCTCTTGTGGAGAGAGAGAGAGAGAGAGAGATGAATAAATAAACAGCATCTCTATATTAAATGCCGGGATAGAAAAATACTCAGGGAGAGACAGAAGGAGGGAAAAGAGAGAGAGAGAAAGGGAGGGAGAGAAAAGGGGAGAGAGAGAGAGAGAGAGAGAGAGAGAGAGAGAGAGAGAGAGAGAGAGAGAGAGAGAGGGAAAGAGAGACAAAGAGGAGGGGGCAGGGTATGGCATTCCCCAACACGTGGCTCTCTCTCTCTCTCTCTCTCTCTCTCTCTCTCTCTCTCTCTCTCTCTCTCTCTCTCTCTCTCTCTCTCTCTCTCTCTCTCTCTCTCTCTCTCTCTCTCTCTTTCTGTGTGTGTGTGTGTTTCTATACGTGTATATATGTGACTTGTTCCTGTGCACTGTACACTATCCCGTTCTCACCCCCCCCCCTTTTTCATATTTGTCCTTCACTTGTACCCATTCATCCCTTTTCCCTCCCTCCCTCCCTCCCTCCCTCCCACACCCATCTTTCACGCGTACCTGTCCTTCTGCCACACCCATCCGTATGCATCCCTCTCTCACACCCATCCTTCTCACACACCCGTCCCTCTCTCACGCTTGTTCCCCTCATGCCTGTCCCTCTCTCACGCCCGTCCTTCTCACGCCTTTCCTCTCTCACACCCATCCTTTATACGCTCGTTCCTCTTTCACGCCCGTGCATCGCCTCCTCACTCTAAGCCCATTCCTGCATGTACACTTTGGTCCAGATCTACGCCCAATCTAGTGAACAATCCTAAGCCCATACCTGCGCCTCGCGTGTGCCCATCCCATTGCATAATCCATAGAGCCACGCCGTCAACTTCTCTTCCTCCTCCTCCTCCTCCTCCTCCTCTTCCAGACCTGTTCCTCGCCCAGAGGTGACGACTCCCACTCCCACTCTCCCCCAAGGTTTCTGTGGCTCCCACGCTCGACCCATGATCCTTTTGTACACCCATTCCATAGGAGATTCTCCTCCTCCATCTTCTCCTCTTCTCCCTCCTCCTCCTCCTCCTCCTCCTCCTCCTCTTTTTCCTCTTCTTCCTCTTCCACCTTTCTCCTCCGCATTTTTCCCCCTCCTCTTCTCCCTCCTCCTCCTCTTTCTCCTTTCTCCTTCGCATTCTTCCTTTTCTTGCTCTTCCTCTTCCTCCTCCACCCATTCCATAGATGATTCTCCTCCTCCATCTTCTCCTCTTCTCCCTCCTCTTCCTCCTCCTCCTCCTCCTCCTCTTTTTCCTCTTCTTCCTCTTTCACCTTTCTCCTCCGCATTTTTCCTCCTCCTCTTCTCCCTCCTCCTCCTCTTTCTCCTTCTTTCTCCTTCGCATTCTTCCTTTTCTTGCTCTTCCTCTTCCTCCTCCACTTTATTATCCTATTTCCCTACCTCTCCCTCCTCCCCCTCC
>NC_134782.1:74476983-74484483 GCF_046742065.1 Oratosquilla oratoria | reverse complement strand
CACTACTTCTAACTCAGGGCAGTGGGTGAGATGCAGGGATGACTCGTCATCTAGGAGCCAAAATAATGCGAAGAGAGGGGGGTGAATGGGGATGGAATTGATGGGAGTGGATTTTATGCCATTGTTTTTTGGCTACCTCCTTTGTAATGGGAAAATAGCTATTGGTATATGTATGTATATATATATATATATATATATATATATATATATATATATATATATATATATATATATATATATATATATATATATATATTACATCAGTCACTTTGATCTTTTTCTGTACCTCCCTCTCTCCATTTGCCTCCCACTTTCTTTCTCCCTCTCTCATTTTCCCTTTTCCCTTCCCTATCACTCCGCCTCTCCCTATCTTTCCTTCTCCCTATCTCCCCGTCTTTCTTTGAATCCTTCTACTTTTCCATCTCCCTTAACCTTATAAATTTGAGGAGAGGGGGGTGGGGGGCGCTAAGGCTATCGGGCGGGTGGAGGAAGGGGTCGCAAGGACCCTTGTGATGATCATACCCTTTGTAATGCGACTAAGGTACTCCCCCCTCCTCTTCCAATTCCTCCTCCTCTCCCCTCCTCCCCTCCTCCCCTCCACCTGCTAACCTTTTCCTTGCCACTTGATCTCCATTTCTTCTTCCTCCTTCTCATCCTCCTCCTCCTCTTTCTCCTACTCCGTATCACCCTTCTTCATATTATTACCCTCCTCCTCCTTCCTCCTTCATTTTCTCCAACAACCCCCTTCCTCCTCCCTTTCCTCCTCCCTTTCCTCCTCCACCAAGCCGGGCGGCTGGCCCCGAGACCACACGCCTACCGTTCTTGACCCTCTTTTTTTTCGGTCTCGGTCGCTCACTCGCTCGGTCCAGCAGCAGCAGGTGCAGCTGTTATCAGCTGTTGTCTGTCTATGCTGCTGCTGCTGCTGCTTCGGGTGGGGCCGGGGAGGGCTGCGGGTGGGGTCGGGTGCGGGGCGGGGCGGGGCGGCTCCGGGGCCGTCACCGCTTGCTGCACTACTTCCGCCTTCCAGCTACTTCCGCTCTGTGGCTCAGTACAGCTTCAATTACTTTGCCCTGGAATACTTGAACGGTTCCTTCGCTCACTCCGCCTCCGTCTCTCCCTTCCTCCCACCTTCTCTCTCTCTCTCTCTCTCTTTCTCTCTCTCTCTCTCTCTCTCTCTCTCTCTCTCTCTCTCTCTCTCTCTCTCTCTCTCTCTCTCTCTCTCTCTCTCTCTCTCTCTCTCTCTCTCTCTGTTTCTCTCTCTCTGTTTCTCCCTCCCCCCCTCTCTCCGCCTTCCTCGCAGTCTTGTTCTCGCACTTCCCTTTGCCGTCGTGTATTGCTCTTTCTTCGTCTTCTCTTTTTTGAATATTTTTTTGTTTACACATCATTTGAGTGTTTTTTCTTCTCTCCTTCGTGGCATCGTTTTCCTCCAAATCCTCTCTTTCAGCCGCTTCTCGTATTCTTCCATAAATAATTCATCATTTGGACAGGGTGGACCTTGATGGCCAAAAAGATAAACACGGAGAGCGATGTAATGGACTTCTAACTTCCTGAATTTAGAAAAATTAGAATTTCATTATCTCTGATAATCCTTTGTTGACTCCCATTCCTTCGATATTTCAGATTTTTTCGTCCATTTCCTGGTTTCAAATTGATTCGTCCCCTTCCAGTTGTAGTATGCTCCAGACCCGTAGGTTTCCAGTCCTTCCCTGTTGCTCTTCTCGTTGTCTAGTCCCACCAATACTTTTCCAGTTCCAGACTTAGTCATTCTCTTCCCCCTCCCTCCCCCCCCAATAAACTTTCACTCCCTTACTGTGCTCTTGTTACTCTTTACTTGTCTACCACATATGTTTTATTCATTTCTCTCTCCCTACCTCTCTCTCTCTCTTTCTCTATATCTATATCTCTCTCTCCCTATCTCTCTCTCGCTCTCTCTCTCTCCCTATCTCTCTCTCGTTCTCTCTCTCTCTCCATCTCTCTCTAAACGCTCCTTGATCCTTCTTTCCCCTCCTTTCTACTTCCTACAGCTTCGTCCCTTTCCTCTTTGACTTCCCCCCCTGTTCATTCCCTTTTTATAGTTTTTATACCTCTAACCATCAATACATAACAACCGACCCTTCCTCCTTTTCTTTTTGCCTTTTCTTTCATTATTATTCACATTCTGCTACAATGTCATATCATCTATCCCAACCAAATCACTCTTTCATTCACTCGTCCCTTTATTTCCTTTCTTGTTCTTCCTGCTTGCTTCTCCTTGAATGGGAAGACTCGTCGTCCGTCGCCCCTCCTTCACCCGTTCCCGTGCCACGCCTGCCCATCCACCCCCGGCGACTGACCCATCTTCACTTCATTATTCCCAACACTGTTCCACATCCAGGGAGCCTTTCGTACACTGCAGGCCTCTTTCTTCTTCATATGAACACACACCACTATCTCTCTCTCCCTCTCTCTTCTCTTTTACCCTTCCTGTTTCTCCATTGCCTTTATCTCTCTCTGGACCTGGTCAACCAAGTACACGCCTACAATTCCTCCCCATCCTCCTTTCTTCCTCTTCTTCGTGGTCGTTGCCCTCTTCCTTGATATCCCTTGCTCGTCAGCGTGCCAAGAGTTCAGTTTTTAGATTCGCCATGCACCCACGAATTACCCGCATTTGTCATCGGGACTTGTGGTGGTCGCCGTCGTCTCCATTTCCTTATTTCTTTTCTTTCGGGGCTCTCGCCTCGCACACACCGATCGAAACGACGGCGGCGGTGACGAGTTTGGTTCGTGGTCAACTCGCCGCGGCCTGGTCATCGTGTCGTGAGGTTCCCCCCCTGCATGTCACGCCGCAAATGATAATTCTCTTTCTTCTTCTTCTTCTTCTTCTTGTTTCCATGTTTCTTTTTCTTCTTCTTTGTCTTCTTGTTTTCATGTTTCTTTTTCGTCTTCTTTGTCTTCTTATTGTCATGTTTCTTTTTTACGTTTTTCTTTGTTTTCTTCTCCTTAGCTTGTTTTCTAGTTTCTTTTTCTTCCCCTTTCTCATCTTATTCATCATCGTCTTGCTGTTGTTCATCTTCGTCTTCCTCGCATTGTTTATGTCTTTCCCTCTTCTTCGCCATCTTCATCTTTTTCTTCTTCCTCCTTGTCATCTTCTTGATTTTCTTCCTCATCGTCATCTTGTTATTCTTCTTCATTCTCCTCCTTTTTGTCTTTTCTCTACATAGCCCTTTCGCCAGTATAAACACCAAAACTTCCCTCCACTTAAAATAGTGTTACCAGTACCACAGACAGCAAAAGCACCAGCAAGCAGATTATTATTACAGTTATTAAAATATTATTATTATTATTTTTTTTTTATCAATATTACTGTTATCATTATCGTAACTCATCACTACAAGGGTCACACCTGCCCACTAATGGTTGGGGGGATATGTGTATATATGCCTGGGTTGAGGCACCTCATAACAACCTCAACTCATGTTCATAAAACTCCACAAACAACAACATTTAATCTTTGAGAGGAGAACTATGAAGCACCCGAGGAAGAGAAAGTCTCCATCATGGCTGACTAATATCAGCTGATCCGTGTTGTATATCAGCTGTTCACGCGCCACATTGAGGATAGTAATGGCAGGAACTACCTTTATATAAGTCAACTAGAAATAATTTAGTAATCAGTAATTTGCCATTTAGTCATGAGAATTAAAACTAGACATATGTGCGTGTATCTTCGTGTGTGGATTTACTTAATTGTAGTATACAGGAAAAAGCAATGCTTGTGTGTGTACAAAAAATTTGAACCACCCTTAGTTCTTCAATAGGTTCAGTTCGCGAGGTGTGGATGTGGTGCTCTCAGCGTGTCTGAAAAGGGTGATATTCACTTCATATGTTTTTTTTTCCTGTTTTATTCGCGTTTGCACAACGCCTCGATGACGTTTCATTCTTTCCACCTGCCTTCCTTTTTGATTGGCTCCGTTCTGTTGTTTTCTCCCCCAATTCCCATTTTCTGTTTCTGGTGCGTTTCAGTTCGAGTCTCGGGGACCCGAAGTGCCCTGTCATGCTCCCACGTAGCCCATCCGCCTCCTCGTCCTCCTCGCATGTCTTCCTTAAACTCACTCTTCGTGAGTTCCTCTCGCCTCCAGATTCGCCATGCCCCGGCCTCGCCGCGCTCATTTGGCCCCGAAGAGCCGTGGAGTTTTATGTCCACTTGCGTCACTTAACTATGGTCCGTCTTCGCGCTTTCCTTCACTCCGTCGGTCATGATTCCGTGATCGGTGTAGCTCGGCGTCATGCCTCCGACGTCATCTTCCGTCTGTCCCGGTGACAGACGTTCCTCACTTTTGAGAGCACCCTCCTCTCTTTTCTCCGCTCTCTTCCGTCACCTCGTTGACCTCTCCGTGGCGAAGAACTTCGTTGTGGCTTTGATGTCCGTGAATGTTTGGACACTCTTTCTTGCTCCCTTTCTCTCCCTCTCCCTCTCTCTCCCTCTCTCTCCCTCTCTCTCCCTCTCTCTCCCTCTCTCTCTCTCTCTCTCTCTCTCTCTCTCTCTCTCTCTCTCTCTCTCTCTCTCTCTCTCTCTCTTCTGTCTATGTGTGTGTCTGGTTCGTTGATTTTAGGATTTAGATGGTGGGAGAGCTATTTCATTCAGCAAAGGGTTGAATAATTATAGTTACCATTTCACTGTTTTTGGAACTAATATATTTTTTCTGGCTGGCATTGGGCAATATCACTTGATGGACGCGCCTCATGCTTTGGTCTCATGATATTGGCGTAAAGAGAAGGAGCGGCCGGGAGGGGGAAGGAAGGAAGGGAGCAGGTATGGATTGTAAAGACTTTGTGGAGGGGAATTTTTTTTTCAGGATTCGTACCTGCTCGTACCTTATAATTGGGGATTGTAGAATGGTGTTGGTATAGCGGAAGGAGGGAAGGAGGAGGAGGAGAATTGGGAGGCCATAGAGGATACACTTGAAGCTTTGGTCGCGGATGAGTTCAAACCTTGAACCTCGATGGGAGCAGCTCCCACGGGATTGAGGGTGGTCAAGATACGGCCACTGTTGGAGATGATGTTGGGAAACGTCACCAGCAACTGGTTGTGTAGGTAGAACATTTTCGGCGAGTAGGTAGTTGATGGGGACATTTTTACACAGGCGATTGGACATAGAATTGTTCAAATGATCAGATTCAATTGGGTGAACACCCATGGAATGGCACGTTATAATCTCAGGCTTCTCTCCCTTTCTCTCTCTCTTTCTCTCTCATCCGACCTCGTTATGAACGTAATGTATTTTATTGCCAATGAAATAGATAAATAATTAAAATAAGATAAAAACACAAAGAGACAGATAACACTCAAATAACAAATTGGTAGAACTTGCAACTAAATCATGTTTTAAGTTACTACGGTCCGTTGCCTGGGGGAAGGCAGCATTCGATAAAGGAAATGAATATATAAGTAAAGGCGAGTTTCGTAAGGAAGAGCTAAGGGGAAGAGAGGGATGGCGTCCCTGTCGAGGAAGGGTAGGACAGATGTGACGTATATTCTGTGACGTCATATCCTGTTTACGAACTGCATTGTGACATAACGTCACGGAATGGCAGATCGATAAATTGCGGGATTCCTTGCTTTCTCTTCATATGGATCTAAACGTGTATATATATATATATATATATATATATATATATATATATATATATATATATATGTGTGTGTGTGTGTATGTATATATATATATATATATGTGTGTGTGTGTGTGTATATATATATATATATATATATGTGTGTGTGTGTGTATGTATATATATATGTGTGTGTGTATGTATATATGTGTATATATATATAATATATATATAATATATGTGTATATATATATAAGATTCATGTATATATATATATATATATATATATATATATATATGCGAATATATATATATATGTATGCGAATAAATCACAAACACGTGATTCACAAAATGTGCAATAAAACCACTTGGAAAATGAAATGAAAGGTGACCGAACATTTTCGTCTAAGACGAAAACGAAAACGTTCGGTCACCTTTCATTTTATTTTCCAAGTGGTTTTATTACACATGTGTATATATATATATATATATATATATATATATATATATATATAATATTTACACACACATATATATATATATATATATATATATATATATATATATATATATATATATATATATATATATGTGTGTGTGTGTGTGTGTGTATAACACACACACACCAAAGGCTCTTTCCCCCTTACAAGGAAGGTAGCCAAAACACAAAGGCATAAAAAACACTCCCATCCACTCCACTCCCAATATGCTCCACTCCCTTCCACCCTCTTCCCTCCCTCTTATCTTGGCTCCTACTGGATGACGGGTCATCCCTGCATCTTGTCCACTGCCCTTGGTTAGAAGCAGTGTCGCAAGACACAGCACATCCACAGGAAGGCCGCTTCATCAAATCGGCGACCCTCCCTCTCCGTTCCCTCACGCAAAAAAGGAGAAGACTGGGAGAAATCCCTTCGGGCTGCGCCAGTTTATTTCTCAGATATACAAGTACTCCATCACCCCCCATCCCCTACCCTCTCCCCCTCATGCATCACAGCATGAACCATACACAACCATTCTCCATTCACCCATATATTTCCTCTCCCGTCCTCCTTCAACAGACATTCCCCAAAGCCCCCTTTACCCCATCTATCCATCTCATTCAATGTCGCCCCCTCATATTCACTTCTTCCACCTCTGCCTTCCACACCTCTTTTACTAGTCTTTCTTCACTCATTCTTCCATGTTTTAGACACTTGGGTGCGAATGTGGCGGGAAAGGGAGAAGTGGAGGTGGAGGTAGAATGTAGATTGAGAGAAGCGAGTAAATGCTTTGGGGGATTAAAAAGTGTAATGAGAAATAGACATTTGAGAATGGATGCTAAGAGGAGATTATATGAAGGAGTGATTGTGACGACAGCATTGTACAGAGCAGAAAAATGGAACATAAGAGAGGAAGAGAGGAGTTTGAATGTGTTTGAGATGAGGTGCCTGAGAAGTATGATAGGGGTTACTAGGCTGGATAGAGTGAGAAATATATAAACATATATATATATATATATATATATATATATATATATATATATATATATATATATATATATATATATATATATATATATCTCTGTATATAAACGTAACGTGAGAAGCAAAGGTCAGGAAAGGTATACTTGCGGTTGAAGTCCAGCTACGGCAAATGGTAGTATCTGCAGTACAGCCTGTGGGAAGGGAAATGGGGCCTTCCCTGGTTAATTTGTTTGACCGGTTACTTGTTCATTACCGTGGCGGCGCACCTTATGTTATGACAAAATACAGTATATCCCATTTATCCACGCTAAGCCTTTTTGATTATCATATTATTATTATTACTATTACTATTTCTTCATTTTATTT
Source organism: Oratosquilla oratoria (assembly GCF_046742065.1). Lineage (NCBI taxonomy): Eukaryota > Metazoa > Arthropoda > Malacostraca > Stomatopoda > Squillidae > Oratosquilla > Oratosquilla oratoria. The sequence goes on along the minus strand of NC_134782.1, from coordinate 74,477,061 downwards.
TTATTATTATTCATTTATTTTTTTATTTATTATTATTATTATTATTTTTTGTGTGCTAATTTTTTGTTTCAAATTCTT
>NC_134782.1:74464483-74471983 GCF_046742065.1 Oratosquilla oratoria | reverse complement strand
AAAAGGGGGGGGGCATGGTGGAAGACTGATGGTAATAGGTTGGTTGAGCGTTGAAAGAACCAGCTTCCATATGAAATGAATATGTTTCAGTACATGAACGTTTTAAAGATCTTCACAGCTGGTTGCATTAGTTGTGGCCTAAATGCACGTCTGTTTCAACTCCTGTGACCTAGATAGTGTATAGATTTTCGTGAAATTTACATGCAAAATAATTTACATGATATTGGTTTATTGCCCTATTTCTGATATTGTAATTATAATTACTACTGATTTACTTACTTTTTTCTGGAAGTTGCGGCTTCATAACGATATGACGTCATGTTAGAAGGATTTGGTCTTTCACACTTCGACCAGTCAACAAAAATTTTCCATTTCTCCAATTTTTTTTCCCCTAAAGGACAGATAATTTTGATTATCCAGTAGATATGGTATATACTTTCGTTTCCCCAAAAGTAATATTCCCGTCACTACTTTATACGAGGCGTGAAGCTTGCGGAAAGAGAGAAGCTTGGAGTGTTAGAAGTCTGGGGATGGAAGTGGAACCTCTAGGAGAATGAAAAGCCAGAGAAATGACGAGAAGTGAGAAGAAGTAGAAACGTTGAAAAATCAAGTGTATGAAGGATAGCCAAGAAACTTAGTTCTGGGTGGAGGAGGATCTTGGATAGAGGAGAAGGCTGTGGGAGGAGGAGGAAGAGGAGGAGGAGAAGGAGGACGAGGAGGAATCTGCTGAAGAAGAAGGAACTTAGAAAAGGAGTGTAAGAGCCTGGAGAAGTAGGTGAAGCGGAGGAGAAGTAGGTGAAGCGGAGGAGAAACCTGGAAGTGGAGGAGGAGGAGGAGGAGGAACCAGGACGAGAAATAGGAACCTGGAGAAGTAGGAAAAGCGGAGGAGAAGCCTGGAGGTGGAGGAGGAACCTGCAGAAGGAAGAATGGCTTGGAGATTCAGAAGCTTGGAGAGACAAAGAAGTCTGAGAAAGCAGATCTCGTCGAACTCGTGACGAAGTCAACATGGAGGGCGAAGGAGCTCATGGGGAACACTTTCGGGAACAATGCCTTCAATTAAGGAAGGGCCTCTGGACTTCATTGGTGCCTTGGTTGGGGTGGGGGGTGGGGGAGACAAGTAAAAGGTTTTGCCCAAATTGCTTGCAGGAGCAAAGTCGAATTTTTGGATTGTCATGCGCGTGTGCGCAGCGGGCGTTTCTCTCTCTCTCTCTCTCTCTATCTCTCTCTCTCTATCTCTCTCTCTCTCTCTCTCTCTTTCTCTCTATCATTCTCTTATATATTTATGTATGTGGTTGTATGTCCTATACAGATGCGCGCACACACACACACACACACACACACACACACACACACACACACACACACACACACACACACACAGGTGAATACAGTTAGGTAAATAGAGAGAGAAAGAGAGAGGGAGAGGGAGGGGAGGGGGAAGGAGGGAGTAGAAAGAAGAATGACAGCGAGTTGCATGCAAACACAAAGAAAAACAATTCCATTAACGACGCCATTGATGCAACGGGGAGGTTTCATCAGCATGCAAATAGAAACAGCGCGACTTGGATGCAAGTCGCGTATAAGTTAGATGATGTGAGGCCACATCGGATGACCCGGGAGGGTGTGGGTGGGGGTGTAGGGGAGGGGGGGTTGTCTTCGGTGACAGCCGTAGAATGCAGGCGAGGTCCGGGTTGCGTGTTTGACATGTGAAGCCGGGACTCCACAAGTGTTGCTCTGTTCATGTGTGATGCTGTTAGGTGAATACAGGGCGTGGGGAGGGAAGTTTGGGGGTCCTCCCATGTAAATAAAATCGCTTGACGGCAACTAAACGAAGTTAATAAAGTCCATTCTGGGCTTAAATGGGGTAAAGGTCTTTCTCTGTGTGTGTGTGTGTGTGTGTGTGTCTTAACCTCTTCGATACGATGATGCCTACGTAGGCGTCATGAGGATTATGTTTTGTAGTTGTAGCTGAGTGACCCTCGAATTCTGTGAACTGGTTTGATCACGCTTTCTCTGTTTATTATCACTCAGAATAAAAGAGAACGAGTAATACAGCATTGACTTTATATTCTATAACGTAGGTACTGTGATGCATCGTACATTAGGCATCCGATGCTGCGCGCTAGAATTTGACACGTAATGAAGAGGTTAAAAGGGAGCGAAAGTTTCCTTTAACGAAAACGAGGAACCAGACAAAGGAAGAAAGGAATTCGCAAGAGGAGGAAGAGGAAGAGGAAGAAGAGAGTAGAACGAGGTGGAGGAAAAGAGGATAACAAAGTGGAGGAAGAGAAAATAACGAAGAGGAAGAGGAGGAGGAGGAGAGAGGAACGAGGAGTGATGTAGGTGTCAATAAAAGTATTAGAGGTAATTTGAAACATGTATTGAGCCACCTTAAACAATATACACTGTGTACACGAGAAAGGTTAATTCACCACTGGCAAGCCACGCCAAACCCAGAATTGGCGGGCAAACTCACAGGAGGTCGCATGGGTTGAATACGTGGTTCTCCTTACAGACTCGTATACAAAGTTACACTCTTTACAATAAATAGACAATGCAATCAATGGAATTTATGTCCAACAAAACCTATGACAATTAATAATGCAATGGAGAAATATACAACTGAATGAGCAATACGTAAGTATAATACACAAGGTCATCATATTAAAACAACAGGGCAGGACTCGCAGTAATGGTTATAAACTGGACAAATTTAGATTTAAAAAGGAAATAGGCAAGAATTGGTTTACTACTAGAGTAGTCAACGAATGGAATAAACTTAGTAACCAAGTAGTAAGCGCTGAAACTATCAGTTGTTTTAAGAAACGATTAGACAACTTTATGGATGGGGATGACAGGTGGTGACGGATACGGAGCTGCCTAGTGTAGGCCTTATGGTCTCTTGCAGTCTCCTTCATTCTTATGTTCTTATGTTATATAACATAATTGTATGATGCTATAACGTACCGCAGCATCGCAAGAGCATGAGAAGAGAACGAGGAGGTGGGGGAGGAGGAGGAGAAGTTAGAGGGAAAAAGGAGAACGAGGAGGAAGAGGGGATAATGAGGAGGTGGAGGTGGAAGAGAAGAGAGCGACAAGGGGTGCGGGTGAGGAGGAAGAGAGGGTAGCGAGAAGTTAGAGGAAGAGAAGAGAGCGATGAGGAGGAGGGGGCTGTGGTAGAGAAGAGAACGAGAAGGGGGATGGAGGAGGAGGGAGAGAGGAGAACGAGAAGAAGTTAAGGGAGGAGAGGAGAACGAGGAGGAGGAAGAAAGGATAATGAGGAGGAGGAGGAGGTGGAAGAGAAGAGAATGAGGTGGGGGCGGAGGAGGAAGAAGAGAGGGTAGCGAGAAGTTAGAGGGAGGAGAACGAGGAGATAAGAGAATAGAATAAGGAGGGGAACGGAGGAGGAGGAGGAGGAGGTGGTGGAAGAGAAGAGAACGAGGAGGGAAACGGAGGAGGAAGAGAGGAGAACGAGAAGATAGAGGAGGAGAAGAGAACTATTAGGAGGAAGGAGGAGTAGGAGGTGGAAGAAAAGAGAACGAGGAGGTGGAGAGAAAGGAGGACGAGAAGGAAGAGAGGACAGTGAGGAAGAGGAGGTGGAGGAGAAGAGAACGAGGAGGAGGACAGAGGGGGAGGAAGAGAGGAGAACGAGGAGGAGGAACAGAAAGAAGAGAACAGAACCAGGAGTTGGACAGAGGAGGAGGAGGAAGAGAGGAGAACGAGAAGGAGGAACAGGAATAAGAGAATAGAACGAGGAGGGGCACGGAGGAAAAGGAACTGGGATGGGACGAGGGATGGGGGCGGCGGCGGCGGCGTCGTCGTCTCCGGCCGCCCCGTCTACGAGGTCATCGACCTTCGCTGAGCTGCAGCAGGAGGACAACTCGGGCCTGGCTACGGCTTCAACCAAGAGGGTCAGACGCCACGAGACGCTCACCACCGGCTGAGGAAGCCGGCTCTTTTTCTCTACGTACTATTGTGGACGCTGGGACCTGTCCCATGTCTTTTGTTGTTAGTACATGATAGAGTTTAGGTCTCAGGATGTGTGTGTGTGTAAATATATATATATATATATATATATATATATATATATATATATATATATATATATATATAATACACACACATACACACACACACAGTGTATAATTGTACAGGTATACCATGCATAAGGTACAGGAGCCCATACTAGGCAGCCGGTGCAAGTGGCAGTTACTAATATTTAAGATTTTGTGTTCACGAATCGTGATTGGTGCCGAACACACCACAGCTGCATAAGAGGAGCTTGGCGCTCTTTGGTGAGGGTGTGAGGAGTGGGTGGAGGAGGAGAGTGGGAGTAGGGGGATGGCACTGCTGAAACGGCTGAAGGTGACGGGATGAGACGGGAACTGCCAGAACTTGTGGCTGCACTGAAGGTCTCTTCATTGGATAGTACTGGGTGACGTGAAGTGAAGGTGCTCTTCTTCTTCTCATCCTTTACCTACCGCTTCTTCCTCCTCTTCTTCGCCCTCCTCCCACTCATCATCATCGCCCAGCTCCTCCTCCTCCTCTCCTTCCTTCTCCACCTTCTCCCCTTCTCCTCCTCCTCCTCTGCCTTCTCCTCCATCACCTCATCATCATCATCATGACGATCATCCGTTTTCTCCTTTTTCCACCTCTTTGCGCTCCACCTCGTTATCATCATCATACTCCATCGGCCCCCTTCCTCCTCATTCTCCTCCTCCTCCTCTTTGTCCTCCTCCTCCTGCTTTTTTCAACATGCAAGTCACCTTTGCACGCACATTCTATTTCCTTCCTTCCTTCCCTAATCTGTATGTTTATGACTGTTTTTTGCGTCTCGCACTCTTTCCTTGCGTCCTCGGGTACGGAGAGATTTAACACTTTCGTTTCCTGAGTGTATGTGTGTGTGTGTGAGTGTGTGTGTGTGTGTGTGTGTGTGTGTGTGTGTGTGTGTGTGTGTACGAGTGTGTTGGGGTGTCTCTCCCTCCACCCCTTAGTTGAATGAAATCACCTGGCGACAGGAAGAGTCGAAAAGGTGACTTGTTCAGGATTTTATGTTTAACTTTTATTTCTGCTTAGCCTATTTATGCTGCAGTGCTCTCTGCCTGTTCGCTGGGCAAGGATGGCTTCCCTTGGCTGAATAGAGTCGTCGTCCAGCAGCGAAAGGTATGATGCAGGCTTGGAAACGTTTGCGATGGTATCTTCACTTCAACTCGTTTGACGTGACCTGTGTGTGTGTGTGTGTGTACGTGAGTACGTGTATGCGTGTGTGTGTTTGTGTGTGTGTTGAGACATTCTTGACAGGTTGACGTGGATGAGAAGAGGAAACCCAGGAGTCTTACTCTGAGTTTATTCCTGACTAGCTACTTTTGAGAAAGCTAATTTATGAAACTAGTCAGGAATAAACTCGGATTAAGACTCAGGTGTTTCCTCTTTCACCCACGTCGTGTGTGTGAGTGTGCGTGCGTGCGTGTGTGTGCGCGTGCGTGCATGCATGTGTGTGTGGTTGTGTGTCTGTCTGTCTGTCATTATCACCACCATTGTCGTCGTCATCATCATCATCATCATCATCATCATCATCATCATCATCATCATCATCATCATCATCATCATCATCATCATCATCATCATCATCATCATCATCATCATCATCATCATCTCTATCTCCCACCGCAATCACTTCCGTATTCATTCTCGTGTTGCTGGTTCCCCAGTTTTATTTTCTTGATTCCTCTGTTTCTCCTCCTTCCCTCCTCCCTCCCTCTCTCCCTCCCTCCCTCTCTCCTTTCGTATCTCCCTCCCGGGCTTTGTTCATCCTCAGTTGGCTCCAGCCACGGCGGCCTGTTCCGTCCCTTTCAGTCGTTATTCTTCCTCACTTTCTCTCGGGACCGAATCTGTCCCATATTTCTCCTCAGTTTCTCCTTCTTCTTCTTCTTCTTCTTCTTCTTCTTTTCTTCTTCTTTTCTTCTTTTTCTTTTCTTATTCTTATTCTTTTTTTTTCTTCTCCTTCTTTTTTTCTTCTTCTTCTTCTTCTTCTTCTTCTTCTTCTTCTTCTTCTTCTTCTTCTTCTTCTTCTTCTTCTTCTTCTTCTTCTTCTTCTTCTTCTTCTTCTTCTTCTTCTTCTTCTTCTTCTTCTTCTTCTTCTTCTTCTTCTTCTTCTTCTTCTTCTTCTTCTTCTTCTTCTTCTTCTTCTTCTTCTTCTCGTCTCTTTCGTTCGTCTCACCGTTCTTTCTTCCGCGTCCACTCCATTTTTTCTATTTCCATTTTCCTTTCCCATCTTCCATTTTCCTCCGTATTTCCGATTTATTTTATCTTCTTTTTCTTCGTCTTCTCTTCCTTTCACTTCACTATTTCCGCTCACACTGATTCTTGTTTTGATTTTTCTTGCCTTTTTTTATTTATTCTTTTTTCATTCCTGCATCATTCCTACTATCTCATTTCATCCCATACTCATTATCTCCTCAATTCTTCTAGTTATGTTTCTTCCACTTTTTCCTTTTGTTTCTCATCTTCTTGTACTTTTGAAGGCTGATCAATTTTTCATTACTTTGGTCTTTTTTATTTCATATTTATATTTACAATTTTCGCCTTGACTTTGCCCAATTTTGTTTTTCACCTCTGTTCCATTTCTTTCGTGATCACATCTCTCCCAACTCATCTTAGAGTCGATGATTTTTGCACTGAGCATCCCCGGTGAACTGTTTGGCCCTTTGGTCCGTCAATTCTTTTGGTCCATTGGTGGGCACTTTGGCCCGTTAATCCATCGTCCTATTGGTCCTTGGACCGTTGAACCATTGGCCCTTCGATCGTTGGTCTTTTGGCCCATTGGTTTTTTGGCCCGTGGGTCCTCCCTCGGGATTAGGTCATGCAGTCTTACGACCATCTGCGCTTGTGTCATTTAGTCGCCCATGACACGTCAGGGAGAAAGAAGTCTTTGGTTCAACAACCGAAGTTCCTCCTCACGAACAAACTCCCACTCCCAGGGCTCCCTGCCTAGGTCCTCACGTGGGCCCCTCGTCTCCGTTTCCCATTACTCCTTTATTGTAAGCCATTTATCTCATCTGGATTTTTTCCTGTGTTGCCATTTCATTTATTTATAGTCGTCTTTAATACTTTCCAAGAATCTTGCCTGTCGGCTTCGCCTTCTCTTTCTCTCTCTCTGTCTGATTCGTCATGATCTTGGACCACGTCCTGGACTCGTGATAGACAATTATTACCTTCCCGGATGAGAGCTCAGAGCTCATATTGAATGTGCATGTATGACTATGTATATATGTATGTATGTGTGTTTTGGGGACATTGCTTACTTGCATGTTTGTTTATTGCTTCAAACCCTTTTACTTGTGTGGCGGAGGACTCAACAAAGAAGAATAATAAAGAATCGGCCATTATTTGTCAAAATAAAATGCATAAAAATATGTAATACGGTTTGGGCTGGGACGCTCGTAAACTTCGGTGGCTAGTGATACGTTAAGTAAGACGATGTGGTTGAGCACTTTTGTT
>NC_134782.1:74446983-74459483 GCF_046742065.1 Oratosquilla oratoria | reverse complement strand
GGACATGGCAGGTTTTGGCGTGATGGTTAGTATGCTGTAGGTCTACAGGCTTTCTACGTCACTATTTTTTTATTACTATTATTATATATATTTTTTATTCCTCCGGAGTTTTTACCAGTTGTTTCACCGTTATGTTTTGGTTTTCTTATGTGTTCTGTTTTCTCCTCTGTCACGGATGAGACCATCCTTCCATGGCGAGACTTGTCAATTTATACATTTTCAACTTCACTGTTGTCACTGTCCTTCATATCGTTGTTTATTTCATAAATGTTATCTAAATCTTGATCTTAGTACCTCTTCATTCGTTTCCCCATCTTCATTATTTTTTCTTTCATTTTCTTATCTTATTGGAATTGGTTTTGTCTACTCCAGCAGAGTTTGCTTGTGTCTGCAGTTCTTCGTGTTTGCCTCCTCCTCCTCCTCCTCCGAGGACACACCCGCACCCTCCGCCTCATATTGTTCCAAGTTCTTTATTCGTCCCTCTTTCTCAATGGGACTGAACCTCACCCCCGATTTTTGTTTCTATCAACATTAGCAATACATGTGTTCATGCAGGTGTACGGAACTCGCTCAGATGTTCAAGGGGTAACGAAATGACACCTGACACAGATGTCCCTCGGCCATTCTAGAGGACTTGTTGTTGTTGTTGTTGTTGGCCAAGTCCCCTGGTGTCATTCACTTGTGACACCGAAGTTAGGGAAGAATACATCTCTCTCTCTTTCTCTCTCTTTCTTTCTTTCTCTCTCTCGCTTCCCTTCTCTCTCTCTCTCTCTCTCTTTCTCTCTCTCTCTCTATCTATCTATCTCTCTCTCTCTCTCCCCTTTCTCTGTATCTCTCTCCCTCCTTCTCTCTCTATCTCTCTCTCTCTATCTTTCTCTCTAAATCATGGTTCCCCGCATCTAGAAAGAGTGGGTGCACGTGTATATTTGTGCATATGTACAGGGAATCGGTGATATTGGTGTTTTGGTGGAACTAAGCTGAAACTGTCGCTTGTTTTAAGAGAAGGTCAGATAAATTTATGGATGGGGATGAGAGGTGGTAATGGACATGGAACTCCCTAGTGTAGGCCTTATAATCTCTTGCTGTCTCCATCTTTCTTATGTTCTTAAGGTGCGGATCTATTAGCACAGGAAACTTGTGTTAGATGGAATGTAGGTGCAGTTGTGGGGTGAAGTTCCTTTTTTTTTGTATTAAAATATTTTTTGGTATTAAAAAGTATTTTAAGTAGAGCATAAGTAAAAAGGCGTCTTGCAGTGATTCTCGTGGTAACAGAAATAAAAAAAATAATATTGAAATTGTAGTAATAAAATAATTCATTTTGACTATATTATATTCTGTACTTTATGATATAATCCGACATGTTTCTACATTTTTGTTATTACCATATATCGAGTATTGCACACCAGAAAACGTTAAAACTTGTTATCTCAACTATATATTTACATAAATGAGAATTATTATTATTATTGTTATTCATTTTATCTTATATATTAATTTATTCACTTTATTTTTATTATTTTGTTATATTCAGCTTATTAAGGCTGAGAAGAACACCATATTGATAATGCGTGGGGGAATTAAATTTTGATCTACAGAGCATGTGGGGGAAGGGGGAGGGGGAGGGGGGAGCTTAGAGGGCGAGGACGCCTAGTTAATTTATGGAAAACCCACGAATGGCAGATTTTATTGGCACAGAAATGGGTCTCCCCCCCTCCCCTCCCCAGGTAGTGGGGTGGGGGGGGGAGAAGGGGGTGCCTATGGATGTATGAATTATTTTCAAGAAAGACGGGAAAATGGGGGTGTTCTTAGTGATTGTAGGGGGTTATAGTAGATGGGGTGGAGTAGAGTTTGAAAGGGTAAAATGGAGGAAGAAAAGAGTGGGAGTGGAGTGGGTAAGTCGTGCTTGGGATGGGCACGAAGGAGGGAAGGAGGGAGAGAGTGGAAAGGAGGGGGAGGAGGAGGGTTGAGTTTTTGTTGTTATGACTCGTCTGCCCTGCAGACGGCCGCAGATCACGATCGTGACACTGGCGATGGCACTGTACCCACCCTGGCACTCTTACACCCCCCTCCCCTCCCTACCTCTCCTCAGAACCTTCCCCAGGGGGGAGGCTTTCTTCCGTCACTCCCTCACTCCCTCCCTCCCCCCCCCTCTCTCTCTCTCTCTCTCTCTCTCTCTCTCTCTCTCTCTCTCTCTCTCTCTCTCTCTCTCTCTCTCTCTCTCTCTCTCTCTCTCCTACCCCTCTCATCACACACCATCTCTCAACATATAACCCTTCACCTTGTATCATTTGTCTCATCGTACTTGCCTCCATATTGTCTCCTCCTCCTCCCCCTCCTTTTCCTCCTCCTCCTCCTCCACCTCTTCCTCTTCCTTTCGCTCGTCCCTAGCTTTTCTACTTTCTTATTCGCACTCTAGCATTTGTTCTTCATTCTGCATCTTGAGTGTGTGTGTGTGTGTGTGCGTGCGCGTGTGTGCGCAGGTATACCCGTGCATGTCACCCTTCACCCTTCCCGTAACCCTTACCTCTCTCTGTTCACCTTTCACCCACGTCTCTCACTCTGCGATGCACCCAGCACTCTTACTGCTCGTTCAACCGACGACTCCCCCCACCCAATCTCTCATATATAAATAAAGATATATACATGTATATATAAATGTATATACATACATATGTATATATATATATATATATATATATAATATACACACACACACATATATATATATATATATGTGTGTGTGTGTGTGTGTGTGTGTGTGTGTGTGTGTGTGTGCGTGTGTGTGCGTGTGTGTGCGTGTGTGTGTGCGTGTGTGTGTGTGTGTGTGTATTTGATGTAGTGCACTCACACCCCCGCTCGCCCGCAAACATTTGTACTCGTTGTCGTGTTTGGTATAATTATGTGAGGATTTGTATTTTTGCATTCGTGTGTAAATCCTCCCGTGTAACCGCTACGCCCAGTGGATCACTCCTTCGCCTGTGGCCGAATTTCTTCAAGAAAAAACAAATTATTCATTCCCCATGCTTGGCAGCCACACCCCGATCCTCCTTAATCCTTATAGTTTGAATTAACCCCATTGTCGATGTCTCTCGCTCTCCCATTCTTTCTTTTTGTCTCTCTCCCTTCTCTCTCTCTCTCTCTCTCTCTCTCTCTCTCTCTCTCTCTCTCTCTCTCTCTCTCTCTCTCTCTCTCCTGTAGGTAAATACATTCGTCTAGCATTAACCAGAAAAAAGTCTCTCAAGCTCTTCCTTGTGGCGAAAAAGTGGGTTAATCCTCAACATTCCCTCAAACACATTTGTTCCGTTCACTGTCTGTGTCCAATCCTTTTCTCCTTTTCTCCCGGCCGTCCTCCGACGTTTCTTTTTCATTTCGGCTTCATGGCGGTCTCCTCTTCCTCCAGCAAGTTTTTGCTTTCCCTTTCGACACGCCCCGGCGAGTTCTTCGGCGTGACCTCCTCCAGGAGGCTCTTCGCCGACGCACGATCTCTAATTCTGGCACACCTATTGTGGGAGTTGACCCATCGATGTCGAAGAACCTGTCGATACTGGCAGATTCCAAAGTTCGACAACAGTCTTGCGTTAGGCCTAACTTATAATAGATGGCATTTCCGGCGCTGTAATGTGAAGCAAATTACCAAGAAAATATATGCATACATTTGTACACATACACACACACACACACACACACACACACACACACACACACACACACACACACACACACACACACACACACACACATATATATATATATATATATATATATATATATATATATATATATATAGATGGATAGATGTATGTATATGAAGACACACTGACAGGTTGTAAGAGAGGTAGATGGAAAACACACAAGTACAACAACCAAAACTAGTCAAAGAATAAAATCTTGTTCTACTTGTGTGTTTTCCCCTCTGCCTCTCTCTCTCTCTCTCTCTCTCTCTCTCTCTCTCTCTCTCTCTCTCTCTCTCTCTCTCTCTCTCTCTCTCTCTCTCTCTCTCTCTCTCTCTCTCTCTCACACACACACACACACACACACACACACACACACACACACACACACACACACACACACACACACACATATATATATATATATATATATATATATCGTTATGGTACTGAAGAGGGCTGTAGTTAGCTGTCGAAATCTATAGACTTCCTGTGCCCAGTCTTTTCTTTTTCTCCAACTGTGGTGTCAGTTTGGATTTATAAATATGTTACTGCGTTTTTCATCAGTGATATATACTGTATATATATATATATATATATATATATATATATATATATATATATATATATATATATATATATATAAAAGGATGTTTCTGGAAATTAAACCAGGTTCCTGTATCGCCACCTGTTGAGAGAGAGAAAAAAAATACTCAGGAAGACTGTTGACGGACTTTAGAACCCGTCTAGCCCTGGGCCTCAATTTGGCATTTCGTGTCTTCCTCCTGCAGGCAAGTCCTCGGAGACTTCTTTGGCAGATCCCCGTGTCGCCTTGGCCCCCCGCACGCCCTCCACGCCTCAGAACACCTTCTTAACTCGCAGAGGATCCTTGTTACCCTTCACCCGACCTGCCCCCTTCCCCCCTTCCCCCCTCCCTTTATCTTTGTACGCACTCTCCCGTCTTGACTTCCTCTCCTTGGGTTTCGTGTTTGGTTTTGTCTGTGCTCCACGTACGTACTTTGGGTGTGTTTATACACCCGGTTGTGGTGGGCAGGGTTTAAAGTGGGGTTGAAAGGGGGGGGGAGGCTTCGTTGTAGTTTGTCTCTTTGCCTTTCTTATTATATATATATATATTTTTTCTTATGCTATTATTTTATTATATTTTTTACTTTATGTTTGCACGCGCATGTATGTGCGCCTCAGGCGTGCGCTTCGTACATTTACTTTTTGTTTACATTTTGTGTGTGTGTGTGTGTGTGTGTGTGTGTGTGTGCGTGTTTTCCCGTGTTTGCACGTGTCCAGCTTAGATATCCTAGTGTCTTCACCATCAAATTCATTTATCACTTTCATGTATAACCATCTTGTCTCGCACCCTCCCCTGCCCCCCCCCCTTTCTCCAATGCACGTATGTCAAGTCAAGCCTCATTCCCCCTCCTCTTTCTCCCCTACCCCGTCGCCCCTCCCCTCCCCTCCCTCATGTTCTCTCTTTACCCTCCCGTTGCCCTTTCCCCTCGCCCTGGTTTAGTCTCTCCCACCCTCCTGCCTCCCCTCTCCTCTCCCTTTTCATACCCGTTTCCCCTCACACTCCCTTGCCCTCTCCCACCTTTTTCCTTCCCCTCCACCTTGCCTTACTCTCCCCCTCCCCTCACCTCCCCTACCCCCTCCCTCCCCCGTCCCCCTCTCCCCCTCTCCCTCTGCCCTCTCATGACCTAACCTTTGTCTTGTTCCGCCCTCCCATGCCTGCATCACTCATACTTCGTTCACTAAATCCTTCCCCTCTTGTGTCACTCCTCCCTTATCGGTCTTCCACCCGCTTCCCCCCCCCCCTTGTGTCTTCAGCCTTTCTCTTTCTTCTACCCCCCACCCCCACCCCCACCACATCCCTGTCGGTCTTCTTCGTCGTCCTGCTTACTCCTGTTCCTCCTCCTCACCTCATCCTTCTCTTTCACCACAACCTCCTTTTTCTTCTTCCTCCCCTTCTTCCTTTTCCTTCTTCCTCTCCTTCCTTCCTTCCTCTTCCCCCTCATCTTCCTCTTCCACTTCATCTTCCTCCTCTTCCTCATTCCACATCCTCTTCCTCCTCCCTCCTCCAAGGGTCTTTTTCGAAGAAGAAGTAGAAGAAGAAGGCGAAGTCGAAGTTGAAGTCTTGTGACTTCGTGATAATCTGCTCTGCAAGACGAGAAAGGTTATGGGAAGACGCGGTTTGGGAAATGTTCACGGTTAGGTTGCTTCACTCAACGAAAACACAAGAGACGAAGAGCGAAGGCCTTGTGGCACTCCGCTGCTGTCGAGCATTTACAAAATTTGGTACATTATTTATTTATTTGTTTTGCGCTCCTCTACCGTGAATAGCCCCCCTCCCCACCTTGCCCAATCTCGGTCTGAAGGTAATGTCTAATCTCACACAGTCCTCTTGTCCAACCCCTCACTCTCCTTCCCGTCCACCAAATATTTCGTTTGCTCCCAACACTCCCCCTTCTCTCCCCCCACCCCATCTTCATTTTCCTCCCCCCCCCCCCGTCGGCGAATTGAAACCGCACCTGCCCCCCATCACACCTTCATTTACCTCTTCTCCCCCTCCCTCCCCCCGCCCCGCTTTTGCTTTTATATTTCCTCTTCCTCTCCGCCGGTGAACTGAACCCACCCCTTCTCCTCCTCTCAGTGAATTGAACCTCCTACCCTTTTTTCGTTTTTCCCCTTTCTCCCCACCGATGAACTGAAACCGCCCCCTCCACCGCCCTGACGCCAGCAGATGGTACGCCCACGCCGGCACTGTGTCACAGGAAGAGGTCCGCCTCACCTTGTTCCATTTTGCTGGGGCGCCTTATTATCCGGGGACAAGGGAGCTTGATGAGGGCGAACCGGTCTGCGAGTAATTGCATGAGCAATTTCCGATAAATGGGGAGGGGGTGTTGTAGGGCTCGTTGAGTGAAAGGAGCAGGTGGAAGGGGGTGGGAGGAGCACCTTTGACCTCTGTGACCTAATGACCTAGCATACAAGATTTTTTTTTCTGGGAAATGTGAGTCAGTTGTATTCGGAATGGAGATGGGGTATGGGGTGTCTCTGGACAAAGTGGGATGTGGGGTTTGGATCGATCAGTAGCCTCCCCCGAACCCCTTCCACCACCACCCACCACCATCTGAGCGAAATATTCAAGCATTAGAATGAACAAAATCTTTGATATAAAATTGGAAGCTTTGTGCAGAAACCTACGTTGGAGGCCGGGGGGATTTACCTCCCTTCGCCACCAAAGGAGATGTCACAGAGGTGACTTAGGGGCTTTTGTGATTGAATAAAATCGTCAGATGTTACCCAGAACAAAAGCTATAATGCATGTCAACGTGCACGGCAAAGGTTACATCTCACTACGTCACGGTGCGACCATTGTGATGACGTCTGGGCGGTGGAGGGAGGAGGAGAAGGAGGGGGGGGAGGCAGCGCGTTGGAGTGTCTGGAAGTGGAGGGGTCGGCCTTGGGCCATATTGGAAGAAGTCGAGGAGTGGAGGGGTGATAGGCACTCCAAGGAGTGTTTGAATAAGTGTACACTGTGTGTATATATATATATATATGTATATATATATATATATATATATATATATATATGTATATATATATATATATATATATATATATATATATATATGTATATATATATATATATGTATATATATATATGTATATATATATGTATATATATATATATATATATATATATGTATATATATATATATATATATATATATAATATATATATATATATTGTGTAGGGTGGGTAAATAAAAGCTTATGAATCACTCCCAATGAATATATATTAAAGCAAAATGTGACAAAACACCACAATATATGATACAAATGCGTGCGTACAGTCAGGAGGCGGAGTTACAACCAGACACCAACCCTTAAGCTGGCGCGTAAACATACAGAAGCTCGCTTGGTTCTCCCTACAGACTGTATCAGAATTGTAAATAATACAATGACAATAATAGAATTAATATCCAAGAAAATTTATGATAATTATAGAAAGGGGAAAACATGCATCTCCTAATTGAACAATACGTAAGTATAATACATAATTGTACGATGCTACAACGTACCACACCATTACAATATATATATATATATATATGCAGAAAGATAACTAAAAACAATACGTGATCCACAAATTTTGCTGGTAACCACTAAGAAAATCGGAAGAAAACAGTAATTCCCAAGTGCTTTCATGTAATTCACATCTTCAGGGGAATTACACGAAAGCGCTTGGGAATTACTGTTTTCTTCCGATTTCCTAATGATTACCAGCAAAAAAAACAAAAAAAAAAAAAACAAAAAAAAAATATATATATATGTAGAGACATTGGGACAAATTATGGGAAAGGTGAAGGGGGAAACACGCCTCTGAAGAAGCTATTGTAAGCGAAACCGGTCAGGAATAAACTCGATAATCAGATAAAGACCCGTGTTTCCCCCTCCACCTTTCCCATATATATGTATATATATATATATATATATATATATATATATAAAAACATATATATATATATATGTATATTGTGTGTGTTTATAGTTGCATATTCAGTATGCATATATATAATATATATATATATATATGTGTGTGTGTGTGTGTGTGTGTAATATATAATTTTGGTATTACTGGTGAGAGATTGCCATTGAACAGCAAAATTTTAGCGCATGATATTTGTCATTAAATGAAAAAGCATTTGTTCCAGCACATAATTCTGTTAATTTTATGATTTCGTTTACTGAGATGGGAAGTTGGTCCTGATATTGCTGTAATTTATTTTCCAGGAACTTCAAAACTTCTGCTACATTAATATTAGTAAACAAAGACACTATGTCTAGGGTTAACAATTTACTCCGTCCCGGAAGCCTATATATATATATATATATATATATATATATATATATATATATATATATATATATATATATATATATATATATATATATATATATATATATATATAAATATGCGTACGAAACCACTAAGGAAAAGTAAACTAACGAAGCAGAGCGCTTTACATCTTCAGTGCAGATACAAAGAAGGAATTATAATTATAATTCCTTCTTTGTATCTGCACTGAAGATGTAATTATACGAAAGCGCTCTGGTTCGTTAGTTTACTTTTCCTAGTAGTTACTTACGCATTTGTGAACACACGTTCCTAGTGTTTTTATTGCATATATATATATATATATATACCCATACACACACACACACACACACACACACACACACACACACACACACACACACACACACACACACACACACACACACACACACACACACACACACAAACATATATATATATAGTAGTCGAGTCTAAGGCCTCATTGGCACGGGTGTAGTTTAGTAGCTGCTAATGCTGAAAGCGACTTGTACTTGCCCAATGTCAGCGGAAAGTTATTCAACTTGCCTCTAGAATATCCGAGTGTCAACACTTGCTTGCCATTAGGTAAGTGAACTTGCAGCGTCTAGCACTAGCCGCTAGTCAACTAGCCCCGTTTCGACGAGGCTTAAGTCTCCAGACTGAAGTTGCTATTCGAAAGGTATGCAGGTCTAGGTTTAGGCCCAAGAATTAGAGAGAACTAGATTTAATGGATGGGTATCGAGGACATGGTGTAGAACTCTAGATAGTTGTTTGGTATTATGACATACATGCTTCTAGGTTTGTAGTTAATACTAGAATGTAGTGATGATTGTTGTGATGAAGGAAAATGGCGGACGTGATATTTTTTATATGACAAGGCAACAGGCAGTTATGTTCATTGTTAAATAAATGTATTATATTTGGGATTTATATATTCATGTAATTATGTTGCACTCTTAGCATCATAATATTGAGAGGGCAGTTGTTCCCCTCCCCTCGTACTCTCTCAATTGTGCAATGAAGTCATCACTCTTTAGCCAGAACAAATTATATAACATGCTTCACGGTATAAAAGGAGTTTGAGAGTTTGTCTTCTTCAGGCGGAGCCGGGAGACGTCGGCGGAGGAGGAAGGGAGGAGGAGGAGGAGGAGGTGAGATAGCGATAGTGGTGGAGGTGGTGTAGGTTGTGGCAGTGGTGATGGTGGAGGTATTGTAGGTGGCGGCGGCCGTAATAGTGCAGGTGGTGTTTATGGTGGTGATGGTGGTAGTCGTGATGGTAGTGGTGGTATAAGCAGTGGTGGTGATGGTGAAGTGGTGGTGATTGCCATGGTAGTGATGATGGTGGCAGTGGGAGGAGGGGTGGTGGTGGCAGTGGCTATGATAGTGGAGATGGAGGTGGCAGGGCGTGGAGTGGGGGTGGAGGGGTGCCCAGGGGATTGTGGGTGAGGGAAAGGAGGTGCATACATATCGGGATGAAATACAGGCGGCCAGGTTTTTACCAGTCGCATCTTTCCACGAGCCATTAATGTGGCCAATTTACAGATTGGCCTTTGATGGCTGTCTTCCTCCTCCTCCTACTCCTCCTCCTCCCCTCCCCTCCTCCTCCTCCTCCCAATTCTCCTCTTCATTTTCCTCCACTTCTGCCTCCTCCTCTTTCTCCTCCATTTCTTCTTCCTCCTTTTCGTCAACCATCCTTTCATCCTGCTCTTCTTCCTTTTCCTCTTCCTTTTTCCGTCTCCTCCATCTCTCCCTTCTCTTCCTGTTCTTCTTACTTCTTTTACTCTTCCTCCTTCTCTGCATACTTCTCACCCCCCCCCACCCCTCACCATCTGTGCAAAGGCCTCTTGGCAGAAAATTATATATATCTGTTGAGAATCTCCAAAATTAGGAACTCTCCAGTATTGAGAACACGGGTTCAGAATTTGGAAAACTCCCAGATATCAGAAATACATTTTCGAAACGTGTTTTCGTTCCGAATATTTGGGAAAAAATCCAATAATATATAATTATTTGAAATTCCTAACATTCCGTCCGAGTAGCTAGTCTCCATTGTTTTGATACTCTGATAGGTAAAGTATTTTCAGTTCTTGGACCGCATGTGCCCCATATGGACCAGAGTCACGCAACATTCTTTTGTGACTTGAAGCTGATTACTTTTCTATTTCTTGTGCCCTTTCTTCCCTCCTTCCTACTTCCCTCCATCCTCTTTCCCTCCTTAGATATCTCCTTTGCCAACTCCATGACTCCATCCACCTCCCCTCCTTCCTCCTTCCCTCCTTAAATCTCTCCTTTGCCAACTCCATGACTCCATCCTCCTTCCCTCCTTCCCTCCTTAAATCTCACCTTTGCCAACTCCATGATTCCATCTTCCTTCCCTGCCTCCTCCTTCCCTCCCTCCTCCTTTCTCCTTCCTCCTTCCCTCCTTAAATTTCTCTTTTGCCAACTCCATAACTTCATCCTCCTTCCCCCTTCCCGCCTTCCTCCTTCCCTCCTTCCTCCTTCCTCCTTCCCTCCTTCCTCTCTCCCTCCTTCCTCTTTCCCTCCTTCCTCCTTCCTCCTTCCTCCTTCCCACCTTAAATCTCTCTTTTGCCAACTCCATGACTTCATCCTCCTTCCTCCTTTCCTCCTTCCCTCCTTTCCTCCTTCCCCCGTCCCTCCTTCCTCCCTCCTTCCTCCTTCCCCCTTCCCTCCTTAAATCTCTCCTTTGGCAACTCCATAACTCCGCAATTCCCCAATGATATAGTGTCCCCAAGGATAGAAGCGCCGGTCAGTCCCAGCTAGGTACAATCGTAGGGCCACTTCTTAGTTAAAAAATACAGATTGGAAATAGAATAATGTTTCTGTGTGTGTGTGTGTGTGTGTGTGTGTGTATTCACCTCGGATCTGCTGCAGCCTCTTTTCGAGACAGCCAGACACCACCCTACGGCAGTGAGCTCAGAGCTCATTATTAGCAGATCTCTGGGTAGGTCTGAGACCACTCACACTCCACACACCGGGAATGCAAGGTCACAACTCCTTGACTAACGTCCCGTACCTACTCGCTGTGTGTGTGTGTGTGTGTGTGTGTGTGTGTGTGTGTGTGTGTGTGTGTGTGTGTGTGTGTCTTGAGGAAAGCCCGCCCTAACCCATCATAACTCTAACCTACAATATTGTGTAAAAGAGTGTTAGTTGAAACTCTTCACTGCCTGAAGCTTAACCTCATTAATTTTGCATATGTTCCTCTCAAGACGAATAAAATCGCCAGGCGTTAGCCAGAACGAAATCAGAGGAATTATACATACGTATATATATATATATATATACATATATATATGTATATATATATATATATATATATATACATATACTGTATATATATATATATATATACATATATATATATACACATATATATATATACATATATATGTATATATATTATGGGAAAGGTGGAGGGGGGAAACACGGGTCTTTATCTGAATATCGAGTTATTCCTGACCGGTTTCGCTTACAATAGATTCTTGAGGGGAGTATTTTAAGCGAAACCGGTCAGGAATAAGCTCGATATTCAGATAAAGACCCGTGTTCCACCCTCCACCTTTCCCATAATTTGTCCCAATGTCTCTACATATATATATATATATATATATATATATATATATATATATATATATATATATATATATATATATATATATATATATAAGGTCGACATCTCGTCGTCGTCGGCAAACTCGTCGAACCAGCGGGCACAAGTCGGCGACTTTCTGCTTGCCTGCTCCAGACGACGATTCTCATCTCTGCTACGATGACGTCATCCACCTCCTTTGGTCTTGGTTGCCGCCAGGGCCCCCCCCCCCCTTCTATTTATCCGAGAGGGGGAGGGTGAAAGGGATGGGTAGAGTTGGGGGGCTTACTTGAGATTGATGAAATCTCTTCTGCTCTAACCCCCCCCCCCG
>NC_134782.1:74434483-74436983 GCF_046742065.1 Oratosquilla oratoria | reverse complement strand
TTAGAATTAAAGTGCATTTTGGTTGTTAAAATGTATATACTGTATATATATATATATATATATATATAAAACAAATATTAAAATATATACTAAATTAAAATTATTTAACAACTGTAAGCTTCAACGAAAAATGTATCTGAAATGACCTCCCAATGTAATGTGTGTATGTGTGATTGTGGTATATGGAAGGACCACCAAAACTATAATCGACAATCCTTGCAGGCTGATAGTTGGCAGGCTTGAGCCTCCAAGCTGACGGTTGACTGGCATCAACGTCAGAGCTGATCGTTGGTTCGCATCAGCACCTTGAGGCGATGATCCATTGTATAAGATACGAAGCGACGCTGATGATGCGCGGTTCTCGTTGCATCATGCGCTGGGTGGTGGTGCTGCTGCTGCTGCTGGTGGTGGTAATGACCTTCCTCTCTCTCTCTCCCCCATCCCCCTCCCCTCTGCCCCTCCCCCCTCCTTCGTCCTGAGTTTCTCGTAGTCAGTCTTTGTTCTTGTCATTTTTTTTCCATTTCATCGTGTACTTAAGACTTTTTCCTTGTTTCTTATTTGTCATTTTTTCTTTGTTGTACATGCATTTTTGTTGCGACATAAATGTATAAGAATATATATATGCAGAAATTTCACAAGTCACGTGAATCACAAATATGCAGAGTCCACTAGGAAGAGGAAAAACACACGGAGTCCAAGCGCTTTCGTGTTATATTCACATTATCAAGGAGTACAGAAAAGTGAGTACAAAAAAAAAAAAAAAAATGGAGATACAGAGTATAAATAGGACCTCGGCGAGGTCGTGGAAACAGATAATTAATATCACAATACCTTTTAAAATATGCACTATTTATATTATTGACAACACCCTCCTCTCTATCAGGCTTCGGAGAGGAGGGTAAATGTCTCACTTGTCCTATTTTTACTCTGTATCTCCACTTTTTTGTTCTCACTTTTCTGTACTCCTTGATAATATGAATATATCACGAAAGCGCTCGGACTCCTTGTTTTTCGTCTTCCTAGTGGACTCTACATATATATATATATATATATATATATATATATATATATATATATATATTTAATATATATATATGTATATATATTATATGAGATATATATATATAATATATATATATATATATATATATATATATATATATATATATATATTGCGTGTGGGTGTATGTATATGTATATATGTATTTACTTTGTTTTTTATCGTTGTTGCTTTTGTTTTTCAATTGGAGTTTTACTGTATCCAAGTAACTGACCCTTTCGTTGTGTTGGTATTGGGGCGGGGGGGGGGGCGGGGAGGGGTCATTGCCTTCCCAGGTCAACAAGATCGTCTGTCGCCAGATGAAATAAAAATGCAAGTCGTAGATATTAATTGATTGATGACAGAATTTTTATGCTATTCTTTGTCTATACTCAAAGAGCACGTGATATATATATATATATATATATATATATATATAATATATATATATATATATATATATATATATATATATATATATATATATACGTGAAAGAAGGGGGATATACTCAAGAATGCATGTACAGCACAATTAGGAACGACAGCAATCTGACAGTTAATAATCTTTGTAAGTAAATTGGAATATACAAATAAGATTACTGTCGGAATTCTTTCGTTTTCAGTTTACACACACATACATATATACAGTATGTATGTATGTTTGTATGTAATTATATATGTATATATATAATATATATATATATATATGTGTGTGTGTGTGTGTGTGTGTGTGTGTGAATATATGCGTGATGATGTCATGGTCGAGAATTTGGAATGTCGGGGTCTGTCTTTCTTGTGACAGGAGGGGCGGCGGCAGAACAGTGCAGGGAGGGAGGATGGAGGGAGCCATGCGTCACTTAGCGTGCTAAGTGTAGCGGACTTCCACGGTGTATTATTGTCATTGTTATTTATATTGCTATTTTTTCATTTTGTTATAGGATTGTTATTTTGTTCTGGGCATTGTCATTATTTGTTATTATTATTATTATTATTATTATTATTATTAATACTATTGATATTATTAATATTGCTATTGTTATTATAATGTGTGCTGTGTGCCTTGGTGGCGCAATCGGAAGCGTGCTGGTCTCGCATTCTCGTTGTAGGGGGTTCGAACCCCGTACTCCTGATTCGCAGAAGTGTTGGTCACTTACCCGAAGTCCCCGCCCCAAGCGCATAGTACGTAGGTCTAAGGTGACCGAAGCTACTCAGCGCCCCCTGGTGTAGGCTCCTCACCACCTAACTATACATGTTAATATTGTGACTTGTTTTAACAAATAAGATGTTGTTGATATTGTACAGTGATTTATGATTCTTGTTTGATTTGTGTACTGTTCAACATTGGCTCCGGTCCACCTGCAGTATGAGGATGTAAATTGTTAATTTTGTGTTGGTCAGAGACATGCGGGTTTATCTAGCTGTAGGGGGGGGTGGTCATAATCACTCTGAACCCCCTTCAGG
>NC_134782.1:74394483-74424483 GCF_046742065.1 Oratosquilla oratoria | reverse complement strand
TGTGTGTGCCTGTGTGTGTGCGCGCACACGCACGCGTTAAGGACCTCCGTTTCTGTTAAACTGTTGGAGGATTCAGTTTGAACAAATAAATATATTTTATTTTATTTTTTCAATATATTGTAGCCAGTATAAAATACCTGTGTACTAGCGGTGAAAGTCCAGTATATATATATATATATATATATATATATATATATACTATATATATATATATATATATATATATATATATATATATATATATATATATGCTTCCCTCGAGCTCCTTGTTGGTCTCGATTGTGTTTGCAAGGAATTAGAATGGAAAAAATTAAAGTGCTTGATAAAATGTATGTTGTAATATATATATATATATATATATATATATATATATATATATATATATATATATATATATATATATTATACATGTGTTTCATGTACTGTTACACAAAAACAATAATAGCATTCATCAGCGCCTATTTCTACACCTTTATTCAATGTTAATGAAATATATAAGAATAATAATATATTCTTAAGGAAAGATAAACTAACGAATCAGAACGCTTTCGTATATTTACATCTTCAGAGCTAGTACAAAGAAGGAATTACAATAAGTACAAAGAACTTAGAGAAATATTTGACAGAATGAGCCATGGTGAAGAAGGAACTCGGAGAGGTAGTGGAAAAGGTACTGACAGACATATAGTTTTGCCGCTGTCGTGGTGATCAACAAAACAAACAATTGAGACAATTGCTCACGGCTGGTATTTTACAATTCAAACAGTTTTGAAATTTCTTTACACATATAACTGTGTGTGTGTGTGTGTGTGTCTATATCATTGGTAGTTTTCTTCATATTAACGAAATCGTGTTACGACAGCCAGAATACAATTTATAAGTGTGCTGATGGCGCACGGGAAGACTTCAGTCAGATCAGTTCGTTTGAACTTGGTTGAGGTATTCTTCACTATATTTGATGAACTATTGGTTTGTATTTCTGTAGTCTTGTATTTTTCACCAGTCTCTATTTTTTTAGTATGAATGTATGCATCTCATGAAATATAATTTGACGGTTGAGTTTCTCTCTCTCTCTCTCTCTCTCTCTCTCTCTCTCTCTCTCTCTCTCTCTCTCTCTCTCTCTCTCTCTCTCATCTTCATCATCATTATCAGCCATTCTTTATCCACTGCTGGACAATGGCCTCTCCCAACTTCTATGAGTCGCAAGACTTTGCCATCGTATATCATGTTACTCCTGCAAACTTCTCTTATATCAGGACAAAAACTACTACTATGTAACTCATGCAAACTTCTTGATCGTCTTATTGGTCACCCGCCACGCCACTCTTGCTAACTTCTCTGTCTCGTCACCTTTATTATTGTCTTCAGCTATTGGAAGTCCACCACAGGACAGTAGGCTCCTCCACGTTCTGCCGCGATACTCGTACAACTTTCTCTATCAAGACTGCTAGATCGTATGCCGGAAAAAAGTTCCGCTTTCGTTCTATTCTTCTGTCGTCGTCGCGTTTTTCGGTCTTCGAAAACCTGATGAGTCGGCGTGATTATTTTTTCTGAATATTAATTGTGACCGGAACGGTCATGGGTATAGGAACCGGTGTCTGCACGCCGGTGCTGC
This sequence comes from Oratosquilla oratoria, assembly GCF_046742065.1. NCBI lineage: Eukaryota > Metazoa > Arthropoda > Malacostraca > Stomatopoda > Squillidae > Oratosquilla > Oratosquilla oratoria. Next base: position 74,422,868 of record NC_134782.1, on the reverse strand, counting down.
CCAAACCACCACTTTTTTATATATTTTTTTTTCTTTTTTTCTTTTTCTTCGCGTAACGCGCCTTGTGTCCACAAACTGCCTTTGAGCTGTCCAGAGAGATGCAGAAGTGCATCTTTCGTGGCCTCCTCAGATGAATTTTGGAGAAGGGAATTTTATTAAATGGTGGAAAGGCTTTCACGCTCAGATGCGCACATTTATGTAAAGAGAGAGATGATGATGGTGATAATGGAATGCTTTTTACTTTGAACTACATACGTTAACTTCCTGGAGAGAGTAAGTGAAGAGAGGGAGAGAGGGAGGGAGGGAGGTGATATCGAGCACCTCGACATTTAAAGAGCCAATAGAGAGCAATAAATCAAGAGTTCAGCAGCTTTGGGGGCGACATTGTTAGATACACGTGCAGCACTGGGCCTGCACTTATTGCTCCGGTCTTCAGAGATGTTATGCTTGCTTTCGCGTTTGCGTGGGCTGTGCTTGTTCCTGCGTGTAACTTCCTCGCGTTCTCCCACAAGCAACCAAGCAAGCACCTGTGCTTGCAGTCTTACCGCTTCCGCGTTCTTTTGGATTTGTTTTCCTTTTGGTTCCGGGTTGGCCTCTGAGGCAGCGAGTGCCCAGTGTGGCACTGGCTCTCTGTCATTGGGTGTTAGATCCCCCCCCCCTTACATGATCAGTAAATGTCACGCAATAACCCGGATTGCCTGACAGTATTGGCTGCATGGACATTGTTGAAGAGTCATGTTAGGGGAGCATTAGTAGTGTCAATATATTTTGTCAATAACGTTGATAGTGTCGGGGCAGCGTTGCTACCAATGGAAGGAGTTGGGCGAAGCCTTTGTCCAGCAGTGTCAACTTGGAATGTCTTACCTACTTGTTCAGAGTCTAAACGCTCTTAATACAGGTTATTTTATTGTATATATATTTTTTGTGATAAATATGATCATTTGTGTGCACTTCAGTGGTGTTTTTTATTTGTTTTGTTTGATTATTGTGACTAATTTATGCTCTTTTTTTTCAGGTAAGTGTTGGTTGCCACGTGCGAAGGTCGCAGGATAGCAAGGTGGACGGTATGTGACCCCCTCCCCCACTTCACCCCCCTCTTCACCCACTCTCTCTCTCTGTCTCTCTCTCTCTCTCTCTCTCTCTCTCTCTCTCTCTCTCTCTCTCTCTCTCTCTCTCTCTCTCTCTCTCTCTCTCTCTCTCTCATTCTCTCTCATTCTCTCTCTCATTCTCTCCTCTCCTCTCCTCTCCTCTCCTCTCCTCTCCTCTTCAATGCTCCTTTTCCCACCCCCTCTCTCTATCTCTCCCATCACCCCTCTCCCTGTTGATCTTACATCTCTCTCCCTTCATAATTTACTTTCCTTTTCATTTAATATTATGCTTTGCGTTTCGTTTCCCTTTCTTATCCCTCTTCCTCTTGATCCCTGGTGCATTATCCTTAGTTCCTCGCTCTCCTCTCCTCTCCTCTCCTCTCCTTTCTTGATTTCTCACATCTTCCCTTTTATCATCATCTCGCTGAAGTTTTGTCATTTTCCATTTTTATACTTATTTCGTTCCAATTTCTACCCAGTTCAGTTTCATCTTGTAATCTCATCTTGTGTTATCCATGAAGAAACATGTTTATCATTTCTTTTTTAGTATTGGTATAATAGGAACACACACACGCACACACACACACACACACACACACACACACACACACACACACACACACACACACACACACACACACACACACACACACACACGCCGTACACGTGAGTGCAGTCACCAAGGAAGAACGAACGAAAAAAAAAAATATATATATATATATCGAAAAAGTATCGGAACCGCCGTGTTTGATGAGCGATATTTCACACATGAAACAGACTGGTGACGTAATCGGAAACATGCTGGTCTTGTATTCTCTTAGTCATGGGTTCGAATCCTACACTCCTCCCCGATACCCAATAGTGACTTAATTACCTGTCCTTCAAAGCGCATAATAGAGCAAAGGTGACTACTTCGGCCGCAGCTACTCGGCGCCTCCTAGCGTAGTCTCTTCAGCTTCTTCCTTCTTCACGCATGACCTCAAGAGAGCATGACGCCCTCCGTCTCGGACAAAGACCCAAAGACTAGAACGTTGCGGAACGGCCCCAGAAGTGGCATTGAGGACCAGTGTGCAAAACTTCTCCTTTTCGTCCTCTAATTTTCTTCTCCTTTCTCTCTCAGTGCTTCTTTTTTCTTTACCTTTCTTTCTCTTACATGAGTAACGCCCATACTGGTAATTTGAATGAAAAAAAAAGGATGAAGGGGATAGATAGAGTAATCGCGTCCAGTTTAAAAGAGATTATTCAAACCATTTTAACACCCATTGGGTCCACATTGATTTATATTTGGGTCACTTTTAAGATTATCCTTAGACTCTACCCCAGTAGCAACACCAGTAGAACCCAGGCAACAAACATTGTCCTTGGCGTCTGCCCCAGTTGCAACACTAGTAGAACCGAGACTACAAACATCATACCAGAGACCTATACCAGTAAGATCCAGAGCACAAACGTTCCCCCAGATGCCTCCACCAGTAGGACCCAGAGTAGTCGGCCCAGATGCCTACGCCAGTAAGGGCATCTGTAAGACTTGCACTGGTATCGTCGAGGGGGCGTTGTGCACCGCCGTAAGCAACACCCATAATGTACACCCCACATGGTCAACGACGTCCCGAGGTCGTTCGCCGCCAAGCGTCGTGTCGTCCGTCCATGTGCGTAAAGCCCTGAGGATGCCGGATTAACTCGTTGGCAGACTCGACAATTCTTGTCTCGGTTAAAGCCAGATGGCTTAGTTAAGCTGAGGGAGACTTTGGGGGGCGTTAATGATCGAGATGTCGGATGCCTATGATAATAATAAAATAATAAAATGTTAAGGCAAAAGAAAGAAGGAACGGCATTTTTCTTGTTGACTGTACAACAGTAAACACGTGTGTATATACATATATATATATATATATATATATATATATATATATATATATATATATATATAAAATCCGACTGTCATCCCCGGATTCGAACCGGGCTTGTGAAATCACGGCGCCATCGTCTTGCCGACTGAGTTATTGACCTGTTCGAATCCGGGGACGACAGTCGGAATTATTTGATCGACATCACCGTCACTGGTGATTCTATTCAGATATAAATTTATATATATATATATATATATAATATATATATATATATTTATATATATATACTCAAATGACAGCACAAGTTCACACGCTGGCCCACATTGCCATTTGGTTTACCACTTAGTTATATCGTAGACAGCTTCGCACACAATGCACACGAAAGTAGCATAATCGAACAGCAGCATTTTATCACCCAGTTGTAGTGTTGTTATCACAGTTTGAACGAATATGTTTCACTAATTAACGACACATTTTCATTAACATTGTTTCACAATCTTGTTTGCCAAGAGTAGCTGCTTCTTTTCCTCTTCACTTTGTCGTGATCTTCTTTCTCTCTGAACAAACCGACTCTTAACTGCTCTTTTTCCATGATTTTATTTTAGACTTTGTTCTCTATGAAGCACACACACGTCCGCTTCTTTGTTATCCTGTTTCTGTACTTATTCTGGTATTTGTGTGAAGATTTATGCTATATATTTTTATGGTGATATGCCTGGGTGTCTTTGTATATATGGAGCTGTGCTTGTATTTGTAGTAATGTAGTGGACATGTGTATTTTGTAGTCAACTGTAGCAGTAGTGCAACCCGAATCTTAGCGTTGTAGTCGATATTATGTCATGCTGTTTGTAGTAGTGTTTTTTTTTTCTGTAGCAATTTGTCGTAAGTTGGAATATGGTAGGGAATATGCATTTTTGTGATGGAAAAGAGAGGGAGGACAGGCGGGTGCAGAAAGGAGATGGTGAAGTTTACAAGAGTGTACAGGATTGTACCTTTGGTCGAAAGGACATGTTGTCATCTCGCCAAAGGGACACTTTTTCTTTGATAGAAAGCGGGACTGCAGGGCAGAAATCCTTGTCATTGGGGTGCAGGATTTTTATTTATTTTATTTTATTTGTTTATTTCTTTTGGTCTTTAGAACTGGAGACAAACGAACGAGAGAGATGGAAGGTGTTTGGTGAAGAATTACATCACTGATTGAGTAACATTGAATATGGGTATGACAATTTAGGGGAAATGACACAGGCCTTCCCCTCCATTACCTTATCCCCTTTCCCCTAATTTGTTGATGCAGAAGTTAAATTGTGGTTATCGTATGTTCAGCCTCTCCTCACCCCACCCTCCTCCGCCTCCTCCTCCTCCTCCTCCTCCTCCTCCTCCTCCTCCTCCTCCTCCTCCTCCTCCTCCACCCCCCCATCTGAACGCATATCTTCTTCATTGGGAAAATTTTCCTCCGGTCAACAACAGTTGTTCACCTGAACTTTTTCTCAAACCTTCAACCTCCCCTCCCTCCCACTCTTCCTTTCCCTCCCTCCCTCTTTCTCTCTTTCTCTCTCATCCTCTCTCCATTTTTCTATCTCCCTCCCACCGTTCCTCTCCCTCCCTCTCTTCCTCTTTCCCTCCCTTCCCTCCCTCCCTTCCCTCTCGTCACTCCTCCGCTCCTTCCCTCTCCTCCTTCCCTCCTTTCTTCTTTCCCTCCTCTCCTCCCCTCCACCCACCTCTGTCTCTATCAATTTTTCTATATATCTTCCTCCCTCCTTCCATCCCTGTATCCCCATCCCCCTCCTGCTCTCCCGTCCAGCAAACAATCTGCTGACATCATTCGCGCGGACATTTACCTGTGGACTCGTGTTCTCATCGTCCTTTTCTCCTCCTCCTCCTCCTCCTCCTCCTCCTACTCCTCCTCCTTCCCATTCACCTTCCCTTTCCCCCTCCCCATCTCCTCTCCTCCTCCCCTCCCTCTCTTTCCCCTTCCTCTCTCCCTTCACCTCTCTCCTCTCTTCCCCCTCGTCTCTCCTCCTTTCCCTCCCTTCCCTCCTCTTTTCTCTTTCCACCCCTCCTCCCACTTTCTTCCTCCCCCCCTTCCTACTTGTCTTCCCTTTACCCTCCATTTTCTCTCCATCCTCCCTTACCTTTCTCCTCCCTCGTCCCCTTTCCCTTTCTCCACCCCAATCACACAGTGACATATATTTTATTCTGGTTATTGACAGTCCCTTTCAATCATTCATGGGGCACTTGTGTCATTATTCTGGCTGTGGTGGAGTGCCACAGGGTCGGATGTCACCTACGTGTGTCCAAACCTGATAGAAACATCGGTTTTCGTCCCCTGATTCATTCTCCCATTCCACTCAAACCTGATCGAAATATTTGTATTAAAAATGTCATAAAAGATATTCTAATTGAGTCTTTGTTTTGCACAAAGTGACCAACGCCTTACTACCACTTATACACACTACCTTCAATGTATCCTCTTAGTGTGTAGTTTATCTTGTGTATAGTGTTACAGGCTGTACAATACTTTAATAATAGATAAATGAAAAATTAAGTCACTATTCTTGGTACTTCTTCCCCCCATATTTCATCCTAGATTCTCCCATACGATGACGCCTACGTAGGCGTCATGAAGCAAGAGTGGGTATACGAGGACACCGACATTGGCGTCTTGATTATAGTTATTTTGTAGTTGTAGCTGAGTGATCCCCGAATTCTGTGAACTGGTTTGATTACGTTTTCAGAACGAAAGAGAACGACTAATACAGCAGTGAGTTTATATTTTATAACACAGGTAGTGTGATGCATCGCATATTAGGCCTCCAATGCTGCGTGCGAGAATTGAACTCGTATTAAAGAGGCTAGCCTTCCTTTCTCCCATGCTTCCCTTCCGCTAGTTCCTTCTCAACGTTTTCTTTCCTACCTCCTGTCCCCGTTTTCTCTCGCTCCTCGGCCCTCATGTCCTTCCCTGTTTTTCTTCCCATTCTCTTGTTCCTCAACACATGAGGCTTTTTGCTCACGAGGTCGTTTTTTTCATCTTTGCATCCTTCCCCCGATCTCAGACTTCGCGGGCGGAACGAAGAAGAGGGAGAGTGGTGAGGAGGGGAGGAGAAGGGGGGGGGGGCACGTAGGTTGTTGAACCGACGTCGTAAGTCCTATCTCGGGTTTTGGGCAGGATGGCTTCGGGAGTATTTGAGTATTGTGTGTGTGGGGGGGGGGTCTTCGATCGGGTGGTGGGTGGATGGGTTGGGGGTAGCGCCCGCTTTCTTAGCGGGTGGGAGAGCATTTGGCGTGAGGGGCAGTGTTCTTAGTGGTCTCGGGTGTTATATTTCTCACTTGACAATAAGGCATAGTTATTATTACTACTATTACTATTATAATTGTTATTATGATTGACTACCTCCCTTATAAGGTATATAGATAAGTAGATTATTATGATTAATATTTTAGTTATTATTATCTAATATTATTGTTATCATTATTATTATTATTATTGTTATCATTATTATTATTATTATTTTATTATTATTATTATTTTTATTGTTGTTTTTTATACATTCTTGCTATTGTTATTCCTGAGTGATCTGTAGACCTGACCGGAGGCCGCTACCGGTTACCTAAAGGTCGCGGGTCTTCTGCAAGAGAGACCAGGGTCAACGGATTCATTATAGTTATTAATGCTGTTGATACTGTTATTGATATTATTATTATTATTATTATTATTATTATTATTATTTATGATAATATTTTACCAGTTTTTGTGCATCTTTTTTTATATTATTTGTATATTATATATTTATATTTTTATTTTTATTTATTTTTCTACCTTGGGTCTGATAACGGTGACATTTCTGAATCGACATTACAGATCAATCTTGATAGTTTCAGTCTCTCTCTCTCTCTCTCTCTCTCTCTCTCTCTCTCTCTCTCTCTCTCTCTCTCTCTCTCTCTCTCTCTACCGAGGTTGGTTGTTATGGTGTAGTCTACCGGCGCTTCTATCCTCGTGGACAGTCTCGCACTGCCACCGCTGTCTACCTATGTCTTTTTTTTTTTTTTTTCTCCATCTTTTGACTGTAGTATGCACCGGCATTTCTGTCTTGTTTTACGGGTGATTTAAAGGAATTTAGAGAGGTGTGGTAAGGATGACCGACGGTTTGGGCCTTGGGGAAACTTTGTTGTTTATTTATCTTTTTATTTATCATAATTATATTTCTTTTTCCAAGAACCTTTGGTATAGAGGATCATTTTTTTTTTCTCCTCGGGATGCCTGCCATAATCAAGCAAATAACTAAAAATACTAATTTTGAACAGAGGTTAACCGCCGAGGTGAAAAAAAAACAAGGGAGTCCTGATGAAATTAAATAAAGTAGGTATAAAAGGTTAAATGAGCAGATAAATGATTAAGATAAAAAGTATCCTCGCATTTAGACTTTGGCCGCCGGGTCAGCTAGAGACAATGTCTTTTCACAATTTGGTCGGGAGATTTTTTTTTTTTCGGGGGGGGGGAGGTAGATGACGAGGAATGCGGAGGAGGAGGAGAGAAGTCATCAACCCTTCTGAATCCTGTGGAGGGGCGCGCTGATAAAAATACAAAATATGATGAGTTGTTGGCGGCGCTGGCAGTGGTGGTAGTGGGGGATGTATAGGGTGTACTTAGGGTGACAGGTGTATATACGTATGCATTGAATCTGAAACGGGTAGGGTGTTGTGGTGGGTCCAAATCGGTATGGCGATACTACTATGTAAGGTGGTGATAATGGTGATAGGGACTTCACCTATGGACTGTGGAAAGCGAAGATTTTTACACTGTTAGAATGTTAATTGATTTTAGGACGGATGATGATGATGATAATGGTATGGTAACAACTATTGACATACAGAGCTCTCTCTTCCACTCCACTACCTTCTCCTCCTCCTCCTCTCCCTCCCGTCTTCCTCTCCCTCCTCGCCGTATCACTCCTTCATTTCTTCCCCTCTCATGTCTAGATGGTGACAGTCAAATTGACGGGGGCTCTCCCCCTTCCCCTCCCCCTCTCCCTCTTCCTCCTTCCCTTCCTCTTCCTTCCTCCCCTCTTCCTCCCTCCCCCTCTCCATCTTCCTCCTTCCCCATACCCTCCTCCTCCTCCTTCCTCCCCTCTTCCTTCTCTCTTCCTTCTCTCTTCCTTCATGTTCCTCCCTATTTCTTCCCTCTTCTTCCCCGTCATCCTCACTCTCCCCTCCCTCATTCCCTCCCTCTCTTACGTATGAGTTGTCTAGGAAAGAAGGGAACAAAATAAAACAGTGTGATCGCAGGGAAAACTAAAACTTAAAAAAAAAAAAAATAGAACGGTGGTGATTGCATTGTCTTGATACGATTTGGTGTCTGAAGAAAGAGAGAGAGAGAGAGAGAGAGAGAGAGAGAGAGAGAGAGAGAGAGAGAGAGAGAGAGAGAGAGGGAGGGAGAATGTGAAAATATAATAAGGAAAAGAGAAAATAATCAGAAAGGCAATATGACGAAGAGGGCAGGGAAATGACCGGTCCGATAGAAAGGAGGGGGAGTAGTGGGAGGGGGTGAGGCACGAAGGAGGAGAAGAGAGAAGGAGGAGGAGGAGGAAGAGGGAGAGCAAATGGAAGAAGGTGAGTGGAGCTCTGATATAAAATGAACTTGGGTAAATATTGCACGCAAAGTTAAGGTTTATAAATGAAAAGCTGGAGGAGGAGGGGATAAGGAAGAAATGAAGGCTGCGTTTGTTGTAGTATTCGATGAAGATGTGATGGAGGAAAGGGGGCAAGTGATGAGGGGTAGACCTAAAGGAGGAAGATAAAATTGTAAAGAACAAAAAAGAAAGGGACAAGGAGGAAGAGAAGGATGTGTAGGAGGAGGACGGGAGGAGAAGGAAGATGATGATGAGGTGAAGAACAGTAAAAAGAGAAGGAGGAGGAGGAGGAGAAGGAGAAGAAAAACAGCAGGTGGAGGAGACGACAGCAGTTGTGTGAACCTGGTGGAAGGCATGAGACAACATCATCAGGGACACAACGTCAGCTGTTGGAGATGAAGCCAAACTCAGAACTTGAATGATTCTCTCTCTCTCTCTCTCCCCCTCCCTCCCTCTCTCTCTCTCTCCCTCCCTCTCTCTCTCTCTCTCTCCCTCCCTCCCCCTCTCTCTCTCTCTCTCTCTCTCTCTCTCTCTCTCTCTCTCTCTCTCTCTCTCTCTCTCTCTCTCTCTCTCTCTCTCTCTCTCCCCCCCTCTCCCTCTCCCACCTATCCCTCTCCCACCTATCCCTCTCCCACCTATCCCTCTCCCACCTATCCCTCTCCCACCTATCGTTCCTATTCTTTTATTGTCGCATTCACATTCTTGTTTTTTTTTTCATTCTCGCACTCGCTCACTGTTTGTGGCGCGGTTGATAGAGTCCCTGACTGTCACTACGGCGGTCCGGGTTCGAATCCTGCCCTGGGCTGAAATAATTTCAGTATCGCTGCGCTTCGAGTTTGTATTCCAACTGTCGTGGGCGGGGAGTTCGGTGTATGTGTGTAAGATCACAGCATTATCCATAGATCGGTCATGCGAGCTCTGAGCTCTCTTTCGGGAGGGAAATAGATGTCGATCACGAGTCCAACACGCGATCCAAAGACCAAGGTGAATACACACAAACACACACACACACACACACAAATATATATATATATATATATATATATAATATATATATATATATACATCAACCTGTCAGAATGTCTCAACATATATATATATATATATATATATATATATATGTGTGTGTGTGTGTGTGCAAGTAACCACTAGGAAAATGAGAACTTGCATATTTTGTGAACCACGTGTTGTTTGTGATTTCTTTGCGTATGTATATATATATTTTGCAGTAATTCACAAGGCACACGTGAAAATAATATGCAGAAAAAACCACTGGGAAATAAGAAGCTTAGTCCGAACGTTTTCGTCTATTTAAGACATTATCAAGGAATATCAAGCATATATATATATATATATATATATATATATATATATATATATATATATATGCGTGTGTGTGTGTATGTGTATATATATATATATATATATATATATATATATATATATATATATATATATAAACCCGCGTGCATGCTTGTACACACTTCACTTTAATTGTAGCCCCCCCCCCCCAGACTTCTCTTCTACTGCGGTCAATCCTCCCATTCACTCTGTAGTTCTACAAAAGCGCTGCAGTTGTCAGCTGCGAAGGGTCCATGATGATGATGATGATGATGATGAAGCCTCACTCGTAGGTAATGGGAATTGTGGCTACCAGGAGATGGGAGAACGTGGTTGATGAGAAGTAGTAGATTGGGGAGCATGTTGGATGGATGGATCGGTGGCAGAAGATGGTAGAACGTGGTCGGTGGACGGATGGATTGTGGGTAGTGTTGATAAGCCAGGAGGTTTAGTGTGTCACTGAGATAGATTTTGCTATCTTTAGCGGATGACCCTCGGAATTTGTGGGTTTGTCACACCAAAGGAATTTGATTTCTATAAACGCAGCGGGGGAAACTGGTTAGTAACACGGCGTGTGTAGTAAGTGGTTCTTCTTATTGTGTCGAGAATGACACTGGCAAACAGATCTCTCGGTGGAATTGAAGGATTTGGAGAGGAAGATTGTGCGTGTAGAAAAGGGTTCTAATTGTGTCGAAGAGCATAACTTGAGAAAATGAAAGATTTAGAAAAAAATTCTTATCGTGACGGAGAACGAGCCTTAAGAACAGAACTTGAGGGAATGGAAGATTTACAATGAGGAAGACAGCGTGTGTAGAAAATGGTTCTTATGGTGTCGGAGAACGAGACTTAAGAGTATAACTTGTGGGAATGAAGGGTTTGCAGTGAGTAATACCGCGTGTGTGGTGGTAAATGGTTCCCCTTACCGTGTCGAAATACGAGACTCGAGAACTGAACTTGGGACGAGGAAACTGAAGGATTTACAACGTCGTTAAAGACTTAATGATAGCTGGATGAAGTGAACGTCCGTGTAGTTTGGTCAGCCCCTTGTCGGCGTTCTTAATTGATTTTTTTTAAAGGGAGACATCACTAATGAGATGAAGGAGTGAAGCTGCTTCGAAAGTGGGAATCACTCAGGCGGAGGAAGAGCACTTGTGGGAGTTGGGAATGGGTGACGGGAGCTTGTCACAACAAACAGCTCGTCGGATGTCATTGCGCCCTGTTCCGCATGCTTCTCGTAACGGAGGGGAGGGGGAGGAGTGAGGGGGGGAGGGGATGATTGTCTCTGTCGATGTTATTGTGGTAGCCGAGGAGAACCCAAGTAACTTTTTTGGGTGGGGAGGGGTTGTTGACATGGCTTTGATTTGAGATTTTTTTTTAACAAATAAGAGGATTTACTTTTTATCTATTTATTTATTTATTGTGGATAGGAAGAAGCCCAGCCACCGTACGATAAAGATCACAAGCAATGGTTCTTCTGCCTTTGCCTCGCGGTCGGACGGGCGGACGGGTAGTCAGCGAAGCATATCGAAGCTGCCCTAGGCCCAACAACGAGGCCGCCCCTCCCTCCCTCCCTCCCTCCCTCCCTCCATCCATCCCTTCTTCCCTCCTTCCCTCCTTCCTCGGCCACTGCCTAACCCGTAGCAACTGGCTGGCCACAACTCCCTCCTTTTTATCCTACCTTCCCTCCTGCTTCCCCCTCCTCTCTCTCTCTCTCTCTCTCTCTCTCTCTCTCTCTCTCTCTCTCTCTCTCTCTCTCTCTCTCTCTCTCTCTCTATATATATATATATATATATATATATATATATATATATATATATGCAAAGTAGACCACTTGGAAAAAGGAAACTAACGAAGCAGAGCGCTTTCGTATATTACATCTTCAGTGCACTGAAGATGTAATATACGAAAGCGCTCTGCTTCGTTAGTTTTCTTTTACCAAGTGGTCTTCTTTGCATAAGTGAACACACGTACCCGTGATCTTATTAGCACATATACATATATATATATATATATATATATATATGTGTGTATATATATATATGTATGTATATCTGTCTCTCAATCCCCCCTACAGCCCACTTTTACTGTTCCCCCTCATGTTGCAACACCCCTCCCCACTCCCCCACCTCCTCACCTGTGCCTTCACCCACCGCCCATCAGTTGTGATCCTTTGCTCCGCCCTTCCCCCCCCCCCAGCCCCGCCCCGCCCCGCCCCGCCCCATGAGGGTTGGTCGACTGCCTTCGTCGAATCCCTGTTCAATGTTTCGGCCCGTGCCAATCAACCTTACACACACCCCCTTGACCACTCTTCTTCCTCCACCGCCTCTTCCTCGTCCTCTTCCTCCACCTCCACCTCCACCTCCTCCTGCTCCTCTTCCTCCTCTTCTTGCCCTCCTCTTCCTCCTCCATTTCCTCCTCCACTTCCTCCTCCTCCTCCTCCTCCTCCTCCTCTTCTTCCCCTCCTCTTCCTCCTCCACTTCCTCCTCCTCCTCTTCCTTTTCCTCCTGCCTCTTCGCTGTAAAGGTTCTTTCTCTCCACACTCAAGCTGCTGCTGCTACTACTACTTCTACTGCTACTACTACTACTACTACTACAACTACTACTACTACTACTACTGCTGCTACTACTTCTACTACTTCTACAGCTATTATTACTACTACTACTACCAATACAGGTACAGGTACTACTACGACGGCATCTTGCACACGTTTGATGGCGACCTTGGTTATCGCCATTGGCCCCACTACCACAAACCACCGCTACCACATCCACTACCACCAGATTTACCACCACAACATCCACCACCACCACATCCACCAACACCACATCCACCACACCCACCACCACCACATCCACCACCACTACCACCATATCCATCACACGTCACCACCATCCATATGCCCCCCCCCTCCTCATCCATGGCTGGCTGGGGACTTCGATTCTCTCTGTGGCTGCTGTGGCCCCCCTGGATGGATCAGGGGGCACCATTCTCCTCCCGCAGTGGTCGACGATCAGCGGGCACTCGGGCCTGATCTCACCAGAACTACATCGCCATCACCATTATTGTTCGCTATTCCACTTTCCTATCTTGTTTTGTTCCTTCTCTCCTCCTGTCCTTCCTTCCCTTCCGTTCTTCCTTCCTTCCTTTCGTTCTCCTTGCCTTCTATCCTTTCCTTCTTCCCTTCTTTCCTTCTTTCTTTTTTCTCTACCTTCTATCTTCCTCCCTCGTTCCTTCTTTCTTTACCCACCCTCTGTCTCTTTCTCCCTCCTTCTCTCCATCCTCATCCTCCTTCCTTCTCTTCACCTTTCCATCATCCCTCCTTCACTCATTCCACCCTTCTGTCGTCCTTCCCCTCTTTCGCCGCCTTGACCTCCCATTGACAGCGCCACTTCCCACTTCTGGGTTGAACCTCCTCCACCAGTGCCACATCGTTGATCTTCAGTGGCATTGTCTCCTCTCCCTACACGCATACGTGCATGCACATACGCACACACATACACGCACATACGCTCATTATCACAGTCACTTTTATTGTATGTTTACATTAGGTCTTACTCCTGACCTAACCAAACCAAGCAGTCTCTAGCCAATATCATGACCCTCTCTTCTCTCTCCCTCTTTCTCCCTTCTCTCTCTCTCTCTCTCTGTATATATATATATATATATATATATATATATATATATATATATATATATGTATGTATCCCTCCCTCTCTGCCTGCTTTCTCTCGTGACTTTCCTCTGTTCATGCATTAAACAAAGTTTGGTGTCGACGATGAGGTTGTAGTCTAGGAAGGGGCGTGGGGGATGGAAGTGGGTGGAGGTGGGGGATGGGGGTAGCGTCATAGGATCTTGGTGTGAAGGAGGCAACACTCCGAGAAGCTCGAGGGGCCATTTAGGGAAGGAAATGATAAAAACAGAAAACGATAATGATAATGATGATGATGATAAAAGGAGCGAAACAAATTACCGCGGGAAGAAGTGGAGATATGACGTGGTGGTGGTGGTGGTGAGTGGCCCACCCATCCTCACTCATTTTATCACACTTCACCAGAATACTGTCGCCGTCGATCACCGATAGATTACCATAAGCAAGTAAGAAGTAGAATGATGGTGGTGGTAGTGGTGGGTGGTTTGGATTGTGACATGGTGAGGATTAGGATCTTAGTACCGTTGGTGATAAGTGTAAGTATGGTCCTCATATATTGTAGAATTGGGTGATAATGATGGTGGTGATGGTGGTGTTTGTAGGAATCGTGATGCATGTGGTGCTCATTATGGTGAAGTGATGATGGCGTCAATGGTGGCAGGATGGAAGTGGTGGTGGCTGAACTTCAGTTGTATGGAATGTTGGTTGTAGCGGTGGTGTTGTCATTGTTGTTTGTAGGGATGGTGTTGGTTTAGGCGGAGGGGGCGGGGTGGGGGTTGGGTGGTGGTGTTTGTGATGGTGGAGGTGGTGGTAGTGGAGGGGCTGGTGGTGGCGGAGCCTGGAGGTGGTAGAGACGGAGGTAGTGGAGGTGGTACTGGTGACGGAGGCGGTGGTGGCGGAGGCTGGTGGTGTTGGTGTTGGTATCGGTGTTGATGTTGATGGTTATAGTGACGGAGCTGGTGGTGGTGGTGTTGTTGATGTTGGTGGTAGTAATGGCACAGGCTGATGATAGTGATGTTGGTATCGGTGTTGATATTGGTGGTAGTAGTAGTAGTAGTAGTGGTGGAGTATTAGGTGGTCGGTAGCGGTGCTGTACTCCTCGGGAAAGGTTCAGTCTTATGAGGAGGAGAAGAAGGAGGAGGCGAAGGAGGAAGAGGAAGAAGAGTAGTTGCGCTTGGCTGCTTTAAGGAAGGCCCCTTACCAAGATTAGTTGGATAGATGAGGGGTGAGGGGTGAGGGAAAGGGGAAGGGAAAAAGAGAGAAAAAGGGGGAAAGTTGTGGAGAGAAAGGAAGGCTGGCTCCCCAACACCCTCCCACCCTCTCCCTATCCCTTTTAAGTCGAATAATTGGGGATTTATATATTCATTTGTTTATTCTTATTTATTCATATTTTTATTTATTTATATATTTATTTATTTTTAATAATGTGCTGCCCAGGATACCAAATAGACATAAAAGAGAAGGAGGAGGTGGAGGAGACTCGAGTTACGTTCTTAGATCTTCAGCGATGGCGGGAGGAGGTAGGGAGGTTGAGTTTCTTCGGTTGCCGACAGACGTGATATCTGTACAAGACCGGTCGCCATCGTTTGACGTTTGATCAAGGTTGGTTATTAAATCGCTCGGGAGGGGGAAGATCCCCCCCTCTAGTGAATTAAATCCTCTGGCGGCAGCTGTGAGCTGAATAGAATCGCCTGGCGGTAGGCAGAAGAAACCCTAAGGTTACCCAGAAGGTTAAGAGGTAATAGGTACTTAATAATTGGTTTATTGAATTAAGGATTAGGAATAAGGGGGTGAGGGGTTATGGGAGACGCGGTCCGTCATCCATTCACCCTCCACTTCACCCTCAGCTTACCCTCAGATCCACGCAGCATCTCACCCAGCACACCCACATTCTGGACCCTCCTTCCGTGCCGGGTGGAAGCACTTTACGGGGGAGGGGAGGGGAGGGGAGGGGGAGGACTACCCCTCTCGGGGCACCTTACGAACAGCTGTAGCCTGAGAACAGCTCCCTCCGCAGCTTCCTAGTTAAGGGCTTTCCTCATGGGAGTCTTATTCCACCACGTCTGCTCTACCTCATGAACTTCACCACGTTAACTCCACCTCATCAAATCCACCTCACTCCACTCTGGCATTCCGCCCTCTGCCACATAGCCTGATCATATCCTGCATCCTACCGCTTCTTAACCTCTGCCCCACCTACTCCAGTTCCCTTGTGCGTGTGTACATGTGTGTGTGTGTATGTCTATGTGTATGTGTAATGGCGCCAGATCCAGTTTCTGTTCTATTCGTCGTCGTCTTTAGCTGGCGGGAATGGATTGATATGGTATAGAGTTCTTCATTGAGGGGAAAAAAAAATTGATGACATTTTTCAGGTAAAGAATAAGTGGTCATAGTGTATTTACCGTCCCCCCGTACCCCGTTTAGATCCCCTGGCGACGACAGCCTCGCAGGAAGATTTAAAGCAGGGGTCCAAAGGGGTCCTTTTTCAAGCTACTTGGTGGGTTGGGCGTGCCACCCTTCGTGATGAAGTTATAAAAGGAAGAATGCCTAGGCCAGGCCAGGGCGTGAGTGCCAGTGTGCGGGTGGAGGGTGAGCATGTGCCTTTGAGTGATGAATGAAATGTTAGTATGTATGTATGCGTAGGTTTATAAACACACACACACACACACACACACACACACACACACACACACACACACACACACACACACACATTTATTGAAATGGAATAATGGAAAAACAAGAGGACACGAAAAGAAACTCAAAAAAGATAATTACAGAAGTGATTTGAAAAAATAGCTTCCCACACAGAGTGATAGATACCTGGAACAAATTAGACAAAGAAAGAGTGTATGCAAACACTATTTAAGATTTTAAGAAAAAACTTGATGCTGAAAGATAGACTGGTCACCGCGAGCATAGCTCCCTTCCCGTGTAATATGACTAGGTAAATACACGTTAATCCCTCTTACCTTAATATATGTATTTTCAGCCTTCGGCTGCCTTGTTATCAATAAACCGTTTGTTATTATTATTACACACATACATTATATATATATATATATATATATATATATAATATATATATTGTGTGTGTGCGTGTGTGTGGACCTGTGTATTATGTAATGTATGCACCAAGATCTATATACACCAGGTCTAACCGTTTGAGCCGTTCTCCGCAGCTTCTGACGTCATCTGGCTGCTTCCGTTTTCTCTTTGTGAAACGCTAAGGAAGACTGGAATTATTATATTTCCCCCCCCCGTTATCTCTCTAGCTCATTGCTATTATCAGTGTGTGTGTGTGTGTGTGTGTGTGTGTGTGTGTGTATATGTGTGTGTGTATTTACTGTATATACTTGTATTTTACGGGAAGGGGAAATATCGTCGTGTGTGCTTATATGTGTACACGTTCACATGTGTGTGTGTGTGTGCGTGCGTGTGTGTGTGTATTTGTATACTTGTATTTTACGGGAAGGGGAGATATCGTCGTGTGTGCTTATATGTGTACACGTTCACATGTGTGCGTGTGTGCGTTTGTGTGTGCGTGTGTGTGTATTTATATACTTGTATTTTACGGGAAGGGGAGATATCGTCGTGTGTGCTTATATGTGTACACGTTCACATGTGTGCGTGTGCGCGTGTGTGTGTGTGTGTATTTATATACTTGTATTTTACGGGAAGGGGTAGATATCGTCGTGTGTGCTTATATGTGTACACGTTCACATGTGTGTGTGTGTGTGTGTGTGTGTGTGTGTGTGTGTGTGTGTGTGTGTGTTTATATACTTGTATTTTACGGAAGGGGATATATCGTCGTGTGTGCTTATATGTGTACATGTTCACATGTGTGTGTGTGTGATTCATCTTGGTCTTTTGGATCACGTATTGTACTCGTGATCGACAGCTATTTCCCTGCCGGAAGAGAGCTCAGAGCTCGTATGTCCGATCTATGAACTTACACGCACACACATCTCTAACTCCCCACCCACGAGAGTTGGAGTAACGACTCGAAGCGCAGCGATACTGAAAAAAAAAATCAACCCTGGATAGGATTCGAACAAGATATCGCCCATACCTCGGCAATATTAGTCTAAAACTCTACTTATCGCGCCACCGAATCGTTCATGTATGTTAAGGTGTGTGTGTATTTATATACATGTATTTTACGGGAAGGGGAGATATCATCGTGTGTGTGTGTGTGTGTGTTTATATACTTTTATTTTACGGGAAGGGGAGATATCGTCGTGTGTGATTATATGTGTACACGTTCACATATGTGTGTGTATTTATATACTTGTATTTTACGGGAAGGGGATATATCATCGTGTGTGCTTATATGTGTACATGTTCACATGTGTGTGTGTATGTGTGTGTGATTCATCTTGGTCTTTTGAATCACGTATTGGACTCGTGATCGACAGCTATTTCCCTGCCGGAAGAGAGCTCAGAGCTCGTATGTCCGATCTATGAACTTACACGCACACATCTCCAACTCCCCTCCCACGAGAGTTGGAGTAACGACTCGAAGCGCAGCGATACTGAAAAAAATCAACCCTGGGCAGGATTCGAACACAGTACCACCGTTACTTCGGCAACATACGTCCGAAGCTCTACCTATCGCGCTACCGAATCATATATACAATGGGAGGTGTGTGTGTATTTATATACTTGTATTTTACGGGAAGGGGAGATATCGTCGTGTGTGCTTATATGTGTACACGTTCACATGTATGTGTGTGTGTGTGTGTTTATATACTTGTATTTTACGGGAAGGGGAGATATCGTCGTGTGTGTTTATGTGTACACGTTCACATGTGCGTGTGTATGTGTATTTGCAGGGAAACGATGAAAATTAAAATTTGGCTTAATTCCTCTTTGGTTTGAACCACAACCCTTAGTGGCACAATAAGCCATATTGTCAAGATCTATATATACCGGTATATATAGATCTTCATTGTCAGAATATAAATAATTGCGTGGAGCGGTGCGAGCGGAGGCAGCAACATGTCCGTGCAACGAACCAGCTACAACTAACAGCGATGGGACGCGCGAACCCCACTTTGAGCAGCCAGGTGACGTCACGGGCCCGCTGCGCCAACACACACGAAATTCGGTCGGAAGTGGTTAGACCTGGTATATATAGACCTTGGTATGCACTATGTCCCTTTATATGTTTCGTATAAGTCTATGTACTCGGAGTGCACGTATAGTAAGTATGTGTGGATGAACTTTAGAGTAGATCAAGGAAGGAAAGAGCACAAAGGGAATATTTTGCTATCGATATCCCATGTTTCTATCCTTGGTGATAACAGGGCACTGAAAATGTGGAGTTGCAGCCTGAATTGATCAGGATCGACATTAGAGGCTCTTTCTTGATCTGCTTTATGGTGTATTCCATGCATACCTATGTGTTGCTCTTATATATATATATTCTCTTTGGGGCCGGTTCGACACTGAATAAAATCGTCAGGCATCCACTAACGCCCTCTAGATCTTGGCTGATGGTCCTATTTAGAACACTGGTTACTCCCCAAGGAGGCCTGTGGCTCCCCCAACTACTCTAGAGGAATTAGATAAGTTTGAAATTTCTGGAAGAGGATTGAGACGGAGAAGGCTGATGTGATGGGTGAGATACAAAGGACTTGGAGGGTCAAGTGAGGATGACTTTGAGGATCCTCTCTCTCCCCCCTCTCTCTTCCCCCTCCCTCTCCCCCTTCCTATCCCCCTTCCTATCCCTCTCCCCCACCCTCTCCCCCACCCTCTCCCCCTCCCTCTCTCCCTCTCTCTCTCTCTCCCTCTCTCTCCCTCTCTCTCTCTCCCTCTCTCTCTCTCTCTCTCTCTCTCTCTCTCCCTCTCTCTCTCTCTCTCTCTCTCTCTCTCTCTCTCTCTCTCTCTCTCTCTCTCTCTCTCTCTCTCTCTCTTTCTCTCTCTTTCTCTCTCTGTCTCTCCTCTCTCTCCCTCTCCTCTCTATCTATATCTCTATCTCTCTGTCTCTTTTTCCCTCTCTTTCCTTCTCTCTCTCTCTCTGTCTCTCTGCCTCTCTCACTCTCTTTCTGTCCTTCTTTCTCTTTCAGCAGCAGCAACAGCCTGGGGGTGTAATAGAGAGACACTGAGGGATGCAAAGCCTCGACAGCGCATCGTTGTGAAGGGGGCTGGAATGGGACTGGGAGAAGGAAGAGCTCGAACGCATGGGTGAGTTTAGGGTGCCTGGGGGAGGAGGGCCAGCGTCGTGACCTGGCTGGCGGAAAGGGGTCCAGGCAGAGTCCGAAGACGGAGAAGTTGGTGATTTAAGACTACGTTATTGAAGACGAAGAAGATGACGTCAATATGTATATTATACGCCACCTTTGGTTAATGTCTGTGTTGGTGTGGTGGTAGTTTCAATCCCACCCAGTAGTTGGCACTGCTTTCCCTACTTTAGCTCAATGTAATTTAACATCACGTAACTTAACCTCAGTTAACTTAATCTAACATAGCCTAATCTAACTTAGCCTAACTTAACCTAACTCAGCCTAACCTAACCCAACCTAACCTAACCCAACCTACCCTAATCCAACCTAACCTAACCCAACCTACCCTAATCCAACCGAACCTAACATAGCCTGCTCTAATTCAGTACACCCCAACTTAACCTAACCTGTGTGTGTGTGTGTGTGTGTGTGTGTGTGTGTGTGTGTGTGTGCGTGCGTGCGTGCGTGTGTGTGCATTTACTTAATTGTGGTATACAGTAAGCCGCGCTCGTGTGGTCCTGTCTCTTGTTCTCTAATTATCATACCTAGCTTCAAATTCATGTATGGTTTCAACTGTGTGTGTGTGTGTGTGTGTGTGTGTGTGTGTGTGTGTGTGTGTGTGTGTGTGTCAGAGAACACAGTTAAGAAGAGAGGTCGGCGGACTTGACTTTAGCGATGAAGGAGTAGGAGCGCTCCCCCGTCGAGTTTTGCCCTGCGAGGAAACAAGCATCGTTGAAGGTTGTTGATCTCTGGTGGCTGCGGGGGAGGGGGAGGAGGTGGAGGGAGAAGGGGAGGGGAGGAGGAGGAGAAGGAGGAGCGGGTGGCCTCGTAAGCATCGGTGGTGCTGTTGGGGACAATGAAGTAAGTGATGGTGACAGTGATGGTGTGGTGTTAGTGGTGGTTGTGATGGAAGTTTTCTGGTGGCGAGGTGATAATGTGTGGTGAGGGTTGATAAGTGGTGGTGGTGATGATAGAGGAGTTGGTGGGAACGTAGATTGATGGAGATGGTTGTTCTGACGTCACACCGTCACAAGACTTAATCACGTCACAAAGTGTCATTTGTCGTCCAGTGAATTCCGGTGTTATTCTTAATGTAATTGTTATTGTTAAATTTTAATTAGGTTTTTAATTTTATTTTATTTTATTTTATTATTTTAATTCTTTTGTTTGGTCATGGACTCGCTATTCATGAATACATAAAGAACCATCATCACCAGTTGATTTTGTTGAGCCAAGGAGAAGCCAAGACCTAATAGAAAACGCGGTGTCAAATTTGATATGTTACCATCTATATACCAAAAGCTTTTTCCCCCTTACTAGGGAGGTAGCCAAAGTCAAAGGCACTTACCCACTCCCACCCATTCCACTTTCATCCACCACCCTTTCCCCCCCCTCATCTTAGCTCCTCATGGATGACGGGTCATCCCTGTATCCCGCCCACTGCCCTGGGTCAGAAGCAGTGTATCATGACACAGTTCATTACTGAAACTGGTATAATTTTATCAGCCAGTGGAAAGATAATCTTCTTATCTGCTTATAAACTTAGAGTATCAAATGAAGCAGGAAGTACAGAATGGATGTGCCACGAGGGACAGGTTTTAAAGGGAAGGAGGAGGAGGAGGACGAAGAGGACGAAGAGGAGGTATCCTGACGATATCCTGTTCGGGTTGAAGACCTGGAGAACCTTCGCCTGGTTCTTGGCTATAGCTTGAGGAGGATCGGGTCTTGCAGTTGGGTCTTGACATTTGAATTGTGTGTGCGTGCGTGCGTGTGTATTTACCTAGTTGTATTATACGGGAAGAGAGCTATGTATCTTTCAGCATCTAGTTTATTCTTAATTCTTGTATAGTTTTTGCACACACTGTTGCCTCATTCAGTTTGTTCCAGAGATCTACCACTCTGTGTGCGCGCGCGCGCGCGTGTGTGTGTGTGTGTGTGTGTGTGTGTGTGTGTGTGTGTGTTTCTGCCGAAAGAAAAAATTGCAGGAGTGATGTGGCAAAGATTGGCACAGACGTGCAAGTCATTAATAATAATAATGAAAAAAAAATGGAAAGGCCTTTGTTCAACCGTGAACTTCGAACAAATGCTGATGATAATCAAGAAGACGGTATAGAAGATTGCAGGAGTGACGTGGCAAAGCTTAGCATGGCATGCGAGTCATGAATAAAAGATAAAGTTGTGAGAGGCCCTTGTTCAGCAGTGGACTTTGCACGGGCGACGAACCCGTGTTGAAATTTCCTGTGAGGATGGGATCAATGCCTTGCAGGTGAACGAGGCTGAAGGAACGTTTTATTTGTTTATTATTATCATTATTGTTATTGTTACCATTATCATTATTATTTATTATTTATTTTATTTTCTTTTGTTATTTGTATTATCTTTTGTTTTTATTTGTTCTTATATTTTGATTTTCTATGCTTTGTTTTAATTCGTTTTTGTTTATTTTCATTCGTCTATGTATTTATTCATTTTATTCTTATTTGTTTATATTTTCATTTATTTATTCTATTTTATTGTATCTTGTTCATTTCAATGTTATTATTATTTGTTTATTTATCTATTCATTATTATGTTTATTTTATAATTGTTAATTTATTTTTATTTATTTACTTATTACATATATATATATATATATATATATATATATATATATATATATATATATATGTGTTGTGTGTTTCGCTCAGAAGCCACTGCTTCAGTTAGTTGTAACAACAAAGGAAAAAAAAATGTTTCGTCAGTCCAAAGAGTCGAAGGATCCCCCCCCCTTTTTTTCGTGTATATGCATTGCTTATCTGAATTAACCCTCCGCTTCAATACTCTTTCTCATCCCGCGTATTCTTCGCCTTCACTCCCTCTACAGTCTACACAGACTTGTTAATCCTCAAGTCTTTAGTGCGAGTTGCAATTCAACCACTGACTCATGTATGCATCGAACCAAATATTCTTTGGGTATTCCTCGTGACCTTTTCTCTCTCCCCCTCTCTCTTTCTCTTACCCCCCTGTCTCTCTCTCTCTCTCTCTCTCTCTCTCTCTCTCTCTCTCTCTCTCTCTCTCTCTCTCTCTCTCTCTCTCTCTCTCTCTCTCTGTCTGTCTGTCTCTCTTCTTCGTTGCTCTTCACCACCATCATTCCGAGGGTAGTAACGAAGTATTAGAGCCGTTTTGTCTCATCCCATCCACGACCCTATGGACTTGAGTGTCACCCCCTATGGACCAGAGTAACACAACATTATACTTATGACTGGAGACGTATCTCCACACAAAATTGAATAGTGTGGTCAGTTTTTAATTTTTGCCATCGCCCCTTTCATGCTTCCCTTCTTAAATCGCTCCTACATCACTTCAGTTCTACGGCGTGATTATTATCCTCGAGGATAGAAGCACTGGTGCTCCATCTTCCTCCTCCTCCTCCTCCTCCTCCTCCTCCTATTCACTGCACCCGCGATATACAATTTCTTGTAAAAATTAACCACACTTCGGTTTTCGCTTCTCAGTATAACGTATGTTTTCAAATATGCTAAGTTTCGTAAATCATTATTCACCCAATATCTTCAGGTATCTTCGTCTGTAGTAACGAATGTACAAGAACTTAAGGAGGAAATTGTCGGTACACAAAAAAAAAAATGTACACCGTGCCTCGTGCCTTCAACCCCGTTTCCCCCCCTCTCTCCCCCATCTCTCATCCCCTTCTCTCTCACCCTCTCTCTCCCCCCTCCGCTATCCGTCTTGGACCCCTTGCCAAGCTGTTTTTGTCCGGCTTGTCCTGGAGGCTCGTAGAGCTGCCTTGTGACGACCAGTCTTCCTGGCCTCCGCCGTTGTCGATTCGGCCTCCCAGGGCCCGTGGCAGTCCCCCGCATTCCTGACAGCTTGGACCGTTCAAGTGGGAGCAGCTCCGTGGAGCGAGCGGGTGCCAACACTGCCTTGCTAGAAGCTAGAGCTGTCAGAGTCGGGTTGAGCTTTTTACTTCCTTTTTTTTTGGTCTATTTTTCATTTGTTTAATTAATTTATTTATTATTTTAACTCGAGTTCTAGGTTTCCTTTAGTTTGAAGATCACGAAACTTAAGTCCAGTTGTCATATTTGATAGTTTCGTTCATATTTTCCTACGAAATCGGGAAGAATTTGTCGATGAAGCAAAGCTCAGCCCATCTCATCCCCCCGTTTTCTTCTTTTTCTTTCTTAGTCAATATTGTTAGCACTTTTTGTTTCTTTTTGCACATTTTTTAAAGAAAATAGTTTGGTGCACAGACCAAATGATTGTGATCTGCAGTGTATGTCATGAGATTATAATTTGTGTTGTGTTGCAATACACAATGGGTGGGAGAGGGTATATGCCCTAGATATAATAAAGATAGACACGATATTATTGATTTTTTCTTTGAATAGGTGATTACACTGTTGAAAGGTGTGTGATTGAATTATAAAGGGACATTAATCCGCTTACAAAAATGCTGAACAAATATGTAAAGGTAAGATATACATTTCAGAAAAAAAAATGAAAACTCCAACTGTTATCTCAAATGACACCAAATTATGAGTACCGGTAATATACCGGAAAATAAAAAAGAAAGAAATAACATTCTGGGGGGAAACGTTGTTTACTTTATTAACGGTTACTAAGAAGTAATAGCAACCTTATGAGTGCCTTGCCACAGTCCAGAATTGTTTCAGATGTGAGCCCACCCCGTTTCAGCAACACGAAACGATGCCAAATTACAGTCATTTCAAGCGAAAGAAGGCTGTAATGGTAACTGAGAGGCTTGGCGAGTTCGCTAGGCCAGGGACAGAGAACGAGGATGGAGATCACACCGACTTCGAAACTCTTTGGAAGAGGTAACCGGGGAAGGAGAGGCGTAGTGCACCGTTCCCAAGAACGCTAGCGACACTGACGTCGTCATAGGAGAACGCTCAGTCCCTTTCAACAGTGTGGCAGACCTTATTGGGTTTCTTCTGGCCCAGGACAGGCGATTTATTGGTTTATTTAACATATTTTTATTTTATGCAGTGGGACTGAGTCTGGTTGGTAGAGTCTCTCGACCGGCCTTGACGCCCCTCCTTCCCCCCCTCCCCACTCGAGTTAATAAAATCACCTGACGGCAAACGGAAAATAATAATAGCAATTCATACCTACCGCCACCCGATTAAAGGTGTTAAAAGCTCGTGTGATGGCCGAGCGGACCAGGGCACTGGCATCTGAAGACCAGAGTGGGGGTTCGAATCCCTCCAGAGAGTCTGCGCGTGACGCCAATAAAAGGATACGGTCTTCAAGTTCCTGAGCTCCACGACGAAGGGTCTCGTGCCATGGCACATGAACTGGAAGAAAAACGAGGAGGACAAGGAAGAAGAAAGAAGAAAAAGGAGGAGAATGAAGAAGACGAAGAGAGAAGAAGAGGATGAAGACATAGAAGAAGAAGGTGAAGGTGGATCAGAAGAAGAAAAAAGACTGAGAAATAAGAAGAGGGAAGAAGATGGAAACAGAAGAAGAAAAAGACTGAGGAAAAGGAAGAAAGAATACTGAGAAAGAAGAAGAGGACTGAGAAAGGAGAAAAAGAAGAGGAGGAGGAACTTGAGCTTGATGCCGAAGGAAGCCAGCTGACCCACACCTGCGTACCTGAGGCAAACAAGTGTCTGAGACTGAATGAGCGAGTTCGTAACAATACTCACCACATTCTAAAATGTTTTCTTTGGGGGACTGAAAAGGGTGATTTTGTAAACCCCCCCTATTCTCTCTCTCTCTCTCTCTCTCTCTCTCTCTCTCTCTCTCTCTCTCTCTCTCTCTCTCTCTCTCTCTCTCTCTCTCTCTCTCTCTCTCTCTCTCTCTTTGAGGAAAGTTTGTGTATTAGAAAAAAGATGATTTTGTAAAAGTAGTCACAGTGAAAGAAGAGAACCTCGCTGGAAGCATCCGGAAAGCCCATCCTACAAAACGTTGTCTTCGGGGGTTCGAGGGACTGAAAAAATTCGATTTTCAGAGAGCAGGTGCGATGAAGGAAGACAAGAACCCAACCTTTGAAATTCCGCCCTCTGGGGAAGACCCGGGTCGTTGTAGGAGCGGGGCCGCTGCGGTCGTCCCTTCTTCAGGAAGGACGACTGAAGAAAGGACGGCTGCGGTTTAACTTCGAAGGAATCGAACTCAGGGATGACAGGATTCTGGGGCTCACATGGTCCTGAAGATGTCAGTGCTCACCAGAACGTCTTCTCTGTGAAGCTCTAGGACAATGATAACGAAGGAAAAATAAACGAACAACGTGAGATTTGAAAGTTAAGTTTAACTCTCGGAAACAGTGGTGGGGCATTAAGCCAATGCAGTTAGGTGAATGTACACATAAAGCGGGACCGTACGAGCATAGATTTTATTTTTATTACAGAGTCCTTAATCCTCCTTATTTAGGGGTGGCCGGGCCAGAGCACCCTGTTTTGTTCTGACAACCTTTAAAAAAAAAAAAAATAAAAAAAAAATGGGGGTGGGGGAGCTCTCTCGTTCCGCCCTATTTATTCGCCTTTTACGACACATAGGGGACCAAGGTGGTGGTGTCCTTTTCCCTCGACAAAAGATGAACACACAACACAGACTTGGAAAAAAATGCTAAATATATGTATACATACATAGAGCCGCACAATTTGATAACATGATACTGTGTATTAACACTATAGAGTACTATATGCCATTTTTTCCCTTTTTTGTTTTCTATTTTTCATTTTTGTCTTTTCTTTACACCACTTTCATTCCTTCTTTCTATTTTCTATTTTCCCCTCCTTCCTTACTTCCTTTCTTCATTATGTCTTTCTACCTGTTTTCATATGTAGAATGGTTTTGCCCCTGGACACGATGCAAGTCGGGAGTGACACCAAGAAAACATGACGACGCCACACGGTGGCCGGAGGAACCTCGAACAGTTACACAAGGGCCACATCATCATCATCATTTCATTCGAAGTCTTGAAGAGAAAACTCGATCTCGGCAGAGTCCGCGTATGCACAGTAATCCGATCGCGTGGAAGAAGACGTTGATAATGATAAAAGAAATTAAATTAATAGTAACAATAATGATAGTATTATTTATTTGTATATTGTACGTATTTGTTTGTTTAATTGTTGGTTCATTTGCATATCGGTTACTGATTTCCTGATTTATTTGTTTGCTTAATCTTCTGTAAGTCATTGTTAGCATAAAGATGTGAGGAGAAATTCTAGAGGAGGAAGATGAGGAGGAGGAGTAGGAGAAGAAGGAGAAGGAGTGGACGAGGAGGAGGAGAGGGGTTTACAAAGAGGGAAAAATGTTGGGCGTGTACCGGTAGGAATTGCCAAGAGAGTGTGAAGAAGAAAAATTGTTTGTACAAAGAGGAAAATCTGATGGGTGAGGGTTGCTGGAGTTCCCTTGGTCGGACGCGAAGAGGAATGCGCCCCCCCCCCCCGTCCCGTCCCGTCCCCTCCCAGCTGAATAAAATCGCTTGGCGGCAGGCAGGTGGTAAGATGAAGGTCAAGAGGCTTGTTGACCCTACTCGTGTGACGTCATTTGGAAGTCAATAACTTAGGTCACTGTTTTATTTATTTATTTCTATTTTATTCTAATTTATATTTTAATTTTGTTTTTATCGTTTGTTTTATTTTCTGTTTTTATTCATTTTATCTGTTTATGTATTATTTAGTTACTAATTTATGCATTATTTATTGTATTAGAATTTAATATAGCAACGAAAGGTTTATTTAACAAATTTCTGATACATCGTGGGTCAGTTTCATGTGTCCGGGCCAGTACATCACCTCGAGGTGCGGTACAGTTCTTCGTCGCCTCGCCTCGCCTCGCCTCGCCTCGCTGAAGATGATCCACGGGGAGCGAGTGGCAGTATGCTTGACTGAGCGGAGCGCACTCCCGGCGCTTTGTCGAACCTTCCCATTCTTCGTAAACAGACGCGCCAGTCATTGTCAGGTCCCTTCTCCTCCTCTTCCTCTTCCTCTTCCTCTTCCTCCTCTTCTCCCTTTCATTGGCGCAGAAAGTGATGATCAGAACGCGTGACACCATCATCATCACCATGGTCTTCATCATCATCACTCACTCACTAGCTCTCCCCTTCGACCATCGATATTTGGTGGTGTCTTCTCCCACGCGATGAAGGAGGGAGGGTGTGGGTGTGGGGAGGGGGCTGTAGCTTAAATGATGTTTTAGCGCTCCTTCTGCCCCTGCTTGGGCCGCACCTGTCGTCACTCACACCCGGTTGCAGCGTGCGCGCGCGCACACACAAAGACACACACATACACGCGCGCGCGCGTGCGCGCTGTTGGCGTCATTGGTCCGGTACAGGTCGATGCATTGATACCATAAAATTTAACTGCCGGATCGTTTGTTGTTGTTGTTGTTACTATTATTATTATTATTATTATTATTATTATTATTATTATTATTATTATTTCATTTTAATCTTTTGCTGTTTTGTTACATTATCATTATTATTATTTTATTATTGTTGTTATTATTTTTCATTTCAATCTTTTAATGTTTTGTTACATTATCATTATTTTTATTATCGTTGTTATTATTATTATTATTATCATTACTTGTTTTATTTCATCCTTATTCTTTTCCTCCGATTTCACTTTCCCTTGTT
>NC_134782.1:74386983-74389483 GCF_046742065.1 Oratosquilla oratoria | reverse complement strand
AGTGTACGAGTATCCCTACGCCGAGTCGCACTCAAGGCTAGGTTGAGTCCAATACATGAAGGGGTAGAGTGAGAGTGAAAGGAGGCCTATATATGTCCCTTCCGGACAGGATGGATAAAAAATGTATCCGAAAAGAATAATCTTTATCCATCCATGTGAACGGGCTCAGTTAAACTAATTTTTCCTTCTTTGGGTGTTGAGGTGGGGGACATTGGAGGACGAGCAGGGAGTTCGGGATACTTTTACAGCTCGACCTCGAGAAGGCCGTTGACTGGGTCCTCAGAAGTTCTCCTCCAGTGAGCCTCTGCGTCTTCGGCGGAGGGCGATGATCCAAGAGGAGGCGAAGAGGGTTAGGCTTCTTCTTGCTGTGGTCACTGCGCGCGCGCGCGCATGTAACCTTATTGTGGCTGTAATATAGAGAAAAAAAGACTACGCTCGTGCGGTCAAGTCTCCATGTATCCGTTGGTGAAACTTAGCTTTGGTTCATTTTCATCCGACTGTATTATTTATTTGTTTGTTTATTTTTGGTCCAGGATATTTGCCCCCAAAAAATCCATTCATATATTTTGAAATTCTGCGTTCAAACCATCTCCACTATGATAGTACAGTTGGTAAGAGTACGAACGCGGGAAAGTATTTGTACAACACTGAATGGGTGCCAGTGATTAGAGATACATTTTAACAACCACAATGCACTTTAATTCTAAGCTATCAACATACGCAAAATTTCGTGTATGTAACTCGTGCATACAAATATATAAGAAAAAATGCGCTCAACTTATATCTCTCTTGATAGCGTAATCGGTAAAGTCACTACAGCACTTGTCATGCGCTAGCCGGGTTCAAGTCCTTGGCAGCACCGTATTTCAATTTGTGCATGTCCGCCTCCATCGGGTCTCCCGATATTGATGGCTTAGAATTAAAGTGCATTGTGTTTGTTAAAATGTATCTCTAATCACTGGGACATATATACACACACACACACACACACACACACACACACACACACACACACACACACACACACACACACGTCCCTTCCTCTCTACGTTTTCTGCCTCCCCCTTCTCCCCTGACCCCCGTTCTTTTTTTTTTTAACCCCACAGAACCTCACTAATGAGGGTGTACTGGGTTAACATGTCGTCTCAAGACTGCTAGGAGAAAGTGTCGTCAAGAGAGAGGGAGGAGAGGTGGGGGGAAGAGGAGGGAGTAAGAAGGAAGGACAGTTATGCCCCCCATGAGCCGTGGCCGAGGGCAAGCATCGAACTGAGATCCCGATGAGGTCATTAGTCGCTGCTGCTGCTGCCGCTGCGGGTTTATTCTGGCATTGCGAAAAAAAAAACTTTAGGTCATTATTGTCTTTTTATAGTCCCATGCCATCGTTATTTTTTATTTAATTTATTTATTTATTTTTGTGGTTATATTGTCGAAGTTGGTCTGGGTGGAGTAAAAAGAATGTGTTTGTATATATACATATATATATATATATATATATATATATATATATATATATATATATATATGTATATAATATTTGTATATATATACATTTGTATGTATATATATATATGTATATATATATGTATATATATATATATCTATATAATATATATATATATATACATACATACATACATACATACATACAAATGTGTTGAAGATATCGAGATAAAACGTTGATAGATTAGATACAATATATTTTATGCGAGACATTTATTTGGGCTGGACGGAGGGGATCTTGGGTGGCCAGGACCCGCTTCAGTGACGTCCACCTCACGCATCAAATAATAAGAATTATATATATTATATATATATATATATATATATATATATATATATATATATATATATATATATATATATATATGAGTGGAAGGGCGGTGAGCTAAACAGAGAGAACAGTTGGAGTTTTATTCACTGACGTTTCGTCCTTACCAGGACATTCTCAAAGTACACACAGTCTCAGAAAATTAACAGCTTATATAATCCATCCTTGCCGTGTTCCTCTCCCTCCATACTCTCATCCGTCCTCAGCCCTTCTCATGTGACTTCGACTATGCCACTTCTCCCTCCGTTCTCAATTGTCCTTTTTACCTCCTTGATAACTAGAGTACCTACATATATATATATATATATATATATATATATATATATATATATGTGTGTGTGTGTGTATTTATATGCTGGTGTGCGTCTCTCTTGAATAAAACTGTCGGGAACGTAATTAACAATTAGGATCGTAAAAGTACAGTCCAGATTGACTTAATAAGGTCTCTCTCCCACCATATGGAGAACTAGATTTGAAGATGAATAAAATCGCCTGGAGGACGCAGAAGGAGCAGTGGTCGAGGTCATCCTCAAGACCCCGGAATCTGGTGGCACTGCCGTAGGTGCCCCCCCCCCCGAGGAACCGGTTGCCGTCGTCCTCTTTCTCCTCCTACTCCTGCTCCTCCTACTCCTATCCCTCCTTCTGCTCCTAATCCTCATCCTCATCCTCATC
>NC_134782.1:74361822-74374322 GCF_046742065.1 Oratosquilla oratoria | reverse complement strand
GTGTGTGTTGGTGTGTGTTTGTGTGTGTGTGTGTGTGTGTGTGTGTGTGTGGTTGTGTGTTTGTGTGTGTGTTGTTGTGTGTGGTTGTTTGTGTGTGTGTGTGTGTATGCGTGTGTGTGTGTGTGTGTTGTGTGTGTGTGTGTGTGTGTGTGTGTGTTGTGTGAGTGATGTGTGTAGTGTGTGTGTAATTTACCTATTTGTATCTTACAGAAGGGGAGATACGCTCGTAGAGCACGCCTCTGTATCTCGCCATATCTAATTTGCCATTAAATTCGTGTTTTGGACACACACAAATTTTTCTTCTAGTATGGTGTCCACAACATCAAACACTCTGTGAGGAAAGATGTTATCCTTTTAGGTATCTTTGTAACTGTCCTTTTTGAGCTTCCTCTCATGTCCTGTTGTGTTGCACACTTAACCTTATCTTACGTAAGTCTTCTCTATTAACGGATTCTGTACCTCTCAATTCTGTAAGGTGGTCGATAAGTCCAACCTCTTTCTCTCCTTTGTTCCAGAGTCGGTAATTCTAGTTTAGACAAACCTGTCATTATATGACAGTCATCGATAGTGGTTAGGACCCATCTTCGTAGTTGCTCTCTGAGATTCTGTTAATTTTTCTTATATACTTTTTAGTAGCTGCGTGACCATAGTATTGCTACGTACTCTCCAATTTTGGTCATATCAGTGTGATTGGTATTTCATTTGTCATTTCTTCATCGAAATGTGAAGTAAAAGCCACTTTATTGATCTGTTTGTCAGGAGACATATCCTTTTTAATGGCCACTCCCAGGTCCTTTTTTCAGAATCCCACCTTTCTTTACTTCCTTTGCGTCAATTTATATCAACGTGATATCCTTTTGGTTATTTTTTTCCAAATTTCATTATGCGTACATTTCTTAATGTCTGACGTCCACTTCCCACTTCTGACTCCATTCCCAAACCTTGTTCCGGATATCTTTGCAGTGAGTCACAATCCGTTTCAGTACTCAATTTCCTTTAACATTTTGCGTCATCTGCAAAAAAAGTTTATGTAACATTCCATCCACATCCCCTCATCCCATGAGGCATTCACATAAATAGAAACATAACTGGAGCCAATACTGATCCTTGTGAAACTACACTAATCATCCTCTTCCCAAGAAGAACTCTTATCACTGAAGCACTACCCTCATTTTTCTTCCTCATATTTTTCTTCCATGCAAAAAGTCCTCCATCCATTTCAGTAGAACCAAGGAAAGCACATCGCACAACCGTCCCTTTCCTGTATGAATATCTAGTAGTCTTGAGTAAAAACAGATCAAATATTGTGACACATGATCATTTGTGTCTAAATCCCGATTGTTCTCAGTCGGTCTCATCGAGAGAGATTATGAGCCCCGAGAATGAGACCAGAGACTAGGAGACTTCGAGGCCATGAGAAATCCTGAAACACGCAGGAATCTTGTAATTAGCAAAAGACTGGAACACTCTGCAGTAGACTGCGAGAGACTGCAAGAGACTACAAGAGACTACAAGAGGCTACAAGAAACAACGAGAAACAGCAGAGACTACAAGAGACTGCAAAAAAAAATTCAAAAGACTGCAAGAGACTTCAAGAGGATGTGAAAGAACTGCGAGAGAATGCCAGAGACTGTAAGAGACTGCGACAGGCCGCACGATACTGCAATAGCATGCAAGAGACTGCAAGAGATCCTTACCACTCTTTGTCTGCAATACATTTCTGTGGTGGCTTTTTCCCAGTTTACGTGAACTAGTCTCTGTCTACTTCTCCTATTCGAGGTCAGTATTTATTACACTCGAGATGATGAGACCATGGTGAGGATGCGCAGTGATGAGATGATGGAGTGAAGTCTGAGGAACATGACGGTGATGTCTGGAATGACATGTTGGTATCATAACTTCACCTTTATGGGATATATGTGCTATGATAGGGTGAATATGGTAACAGGATGGTATGTTGGTAATGGTAGTGGTGGTGGGATAGTGTTGGTGGTGTTGATGTTGGTACAGGACGGTGGTAAAAGTGGTTGTGATGGTGAATGATAGTGTACAGGTAAGAGACATGAAAGTGAAGGGGATGGTGATTAGTGAATGTGGTAAATTGAACAGTTTTATAGTGGCTGATAGTGAATAATGACGAAAGGTAGTGATGTGTTCAGTAATAGTGAAACTGACAGTAGTACCTGATAATGATAGTGACAGATTGTGATGGTAATCGGTTGATCAGTGGATAGAGATAATGATTGTGATAGTAATCTGATAGTCGACAGTGATAATGATAGTGACACAGTTAGGGCAACCATGGAAACGACGTGGCCACGTGGCCCGGATGGAGTTTGCAATTTAAAGGAAATAAGTTATAAAATGCAGTTAATGCGGTTTGTTAATGCGCCCGTTTAACAAAGACTGTCCAGAAAGTTGGCTATAGCACAGTGCTAATGGACAAGTTATTGGGGTAATGGGTTGGGTTTAAACCTGGGTTATCAATTTATATATCTCAACAATTAATTATCTATTTATCTTTTTGTTATCTATTTATTCGCTTATTCATCTGCAAATCATTTCTTTAGCTTGATTAGTTTTTAATTTTTTTTAATGATTTTAGTTCTAGATTAACTTGTTATACTTTTTAGGATTACCTAACTTTGTCGGGTTTCAGAAGGATGAGGATGAAGATAAAGGCCATGATTTCCAACACGTTTATATGGACGAGGACAATGGTGTGTATGTGTGTGTGTGTGTGTGTGTGTGTGTGTGTGTGTGTGTGTGTGTGTGTGTGTGTGTGTGTGTGTGTGTGTGTGTGTGTGTGTGTGTGGGTGTGTGTGTGTGTGTGTATTGTGTGTGGTTTGTGTGTATGTGTGTGTGTGTGTGTGTGGTGTGTGTGTGTGTGTGTGTGGTGTGTGTGTGTGTTTGTGTGTGTGTGTGCGTGTGCGTGTTTGAGTGTATGTGTGTGTGTGTTTGTGTGTATGTGGTGTGTGTGTGGTGTGTGTGTGTGGTGTGTGTTGTGTGTGTGTGTGTGTGTGCGTGGTGTTCGTGTGTGTGTTGTGTGTGCGGTGTGTGGTGTTGTTGTGTGTGTTCGTGGTGTGTGTAAATGTTTATGATTTCACTGTAGGTGGTCATGTTTGCTATGAATCGCGATTTCCGAGTTGAAGACCCTTCTTCAGTAGCTCTTTTTGGAATGTTCTATCTGGTCAGAGATAAGAATAATTCCAAGTCGCAATAGGATCCCCCTCTGGAGCTTTAATGGCAAACTCTTCATGAGCAGCATAGAAGAAGAAGTGGTTTTAGAAGAAAAACAGAGAAACCAGACATTTACTGTCGCTCACAGTGATGACATTTTCCTAAAGACCAAAACACGAGTGAATTAGAAAACTTACAACTACAAGAGACCTCTGATCTCGCCTTCACAATGGAAGATAGTGTTGACGGAGCTTTACCCTTCCTTGATATAATCCTAGTGGAAACAAACGGAATATTCTTTTAACACAGAAGTTTACACTAAACCGCACAAACGCCTGGACACATTCTGCCTGGTTCTAGTGAGTACCTTCAGAGATACTATGGGATCTTCCAATCTGTTCCTACATCCGAATAACACTCCACTCACTGAGCTCAATGGAAACAAGTACATAATAGAAATCGAAACGCTCCAACCCAAGTACATTAATCAATAAATGGCTTCAGATAAATAAGATGATTAACCACCAAACAACAGAAAATAATGAACGACTGGTAACAAAGAATGAGAAAAATAATCAAATGTAAGAATATTAACATCTATATAAAATCTATTTCTCACCAAGCCTATAAAGAAGATGAGGCCATATAAATAAACATATTGTATAAATGGAATATCAAACCAAATAAAATCAGAAGAAAATAATAAACTTGGTGATCTATTGTAAACAAATAAGACCAAGCTACTTCCCTTCTTGAAAAACAGCCCCCACCAAGAGAGAAAGGAACATAAAAAAAATCACATGTCTATCTATAGGTATACTTGTGCACGAGGGAACATGTGGAAGCCCTCCCCCTCCACCTATACTGGCACTGACGACAATTGAGGTTATCCCGTCGCTATTCATATCACCTGACATCAGAACCTCTAAAAATCATTCAAGAGAAGTCCATAACACAACACTAAACAATAAGGCATCCTCGAAGAAAACTCGAGATTTTGGAAACATGCACAGATGACAGATGCCTCCCATTTAGAACCACTATACATTAAAGAGTTGAGCCCAAATCAGAATACTGACAAGCAGATGACCCTAGGGCCCTAACCAAAGCATGAGACAAATCGCCACAAATTTCCAAAAGCAATGAGAACATAACCCCACAAATCTGAGCCGAGACAAAAACGCCACAATCCCAAGCACAGAACATTTTGTCTCAAAACGAAGTCGGCAGGCATCCCCTAGCATCGTGACATTTCATTACAGCCTGAGTTGCCAGGTAACCACTTCTCAGGTGACCGTGACCCTCCTCCAATGACATAGCAGGTATAGAAATTTCAGTAAATATATCGTAAAATAATTAGATAAAGGGTCTAGAATAATTCTTATCCTGACCAGAGAGACTTTTCCTAAGAGCTACTGAAGAAGGCGTCTTTCACCCAAAATTGCGAACATAGGAACATGAACCACCTACAGGTGAAGTCATAAGCCTCCTTTCAAAGAAACATAAGTCCCATAGTAATGCATAAGGAAAAATGCGTTTAAAAATAACAAATGTACAATTTAGGCCATCCACTTTTAATTAGATATGAATAAGAGAAGATCTCTTGTCCCGTATATACTATTAGTAATATATATTATATATATATATATAATATATATATGAGACAGAGAATGCGGTTGGGGAAGGGAATTATATATATTAATATATATATATATATATATAAAATATAATATATAATTATATATCATATATAGTATAGTATACATATATATATATAAACATACACACACACAGCCCGCCACGCATATATAAAGTATATATATATATATATATATATATCAATATATATTAAATGTATATCGTATAATACAAACTATATATATACATATATATATTTATACATATATATATTTTTTATATATTTTGAATGAGATATGCATATATATATATATATATCTATACATATGAATATATATAACACACATATATAAACATATATATATATATATATTTTATATTATATTTCTTAATGTAAATGCATATTATATATATATATATATGTATATATAAATGATATATATATATATATATCTGTTGGGGTGTGTGTGTGTGTGTGTGTGTGTGTGTGTGTGTGTGGTGTTGTGTGTGTGTGTGTGTTTGTGTCTGTGGTGTGTGGTGTGTGTGTGTTGTGTGTGTGTGTGGCGTGTGTGTGTGTATATAATGCTGTATAAATATACATGTAGATATATAGTCTATAAAAAAATTTATATATATATATATAATAAACCTTGTATATCCAAATATAATATAATAATTTAACATATATCTGGTATATAATATACTAAATATCGTACATTATGATATATATATATATATATATATATATAGAAAATATATATATATATATATCTATCTATATAACGTAGAAACCACTGTTGGAGTAGAAAAAGAAATGGAAACGGGGAATCTATATATTTCGATTGCAAACTGCAATCCTCTTTACAGTAGATACAAATTAGAGAGGGCGTGCTGTTTAAGTAGCACCCTTAAAAAAAGAAAGGGGAACATGGGAAGATATCTCTACCCTCGTCTCACTCCGTAATGTGAGGTCAGGAGGCAAATGAGCTATCACTACGGTTGGAGATGAAGAGTCCGGGACATTATGTCCCGGGACCATTGCCTCTTTGAAATATTCCATGTTGGGCTGAAATTCAATGATCGTAGATTCTACCATTTTTCTCCTGAAGTTCTCACATCTGGATTTATAAGAATAAGCTCAGCTCTGTCCCAATCTAAACAATTTTATAAAATTGCTTAACATGTTGGAACACAGCTGAGGGCTATCTTGTGCATAATTAATTTGAACGTTTATGTTCAATCATCCTGGGTATTCAAATCCCTTCCAGTCAGTCCGATGTAAACTAAAGTCTCACACCTTTACAAGGACTCGAATAAACCCCTTGGCTCTGTTCTTCTTTTAACCTTTGATGGACATTTACCACCTTTTTATTAATGTGTGTTAGGGTAAAAATTAATCACATTTAATTTGCTATGGGAAAGAAACTTGTTCGAGGGAATGAATGATTTCAGAAAAGGGAACGATTAAAGGAGCTCTTACCCAACTGAAAAAATTAGAGGAATTGGGGGGTGTTGAAAAAATTGGATCTCGCTCTGCTGAGGGCTTTGACCAAGAACCAATCCGGGTAAGCTAAATTACTCTGAGTTTGAGATTTTAAAATTTTAAATTCTCCTTCTTGAAGGAAATTTAACATTATAAAATTCTCCTTCTTGAAGGGAGAATTTAACATTAAAAAATCTCAACATAGGTAATTTGCTTACCCGGATTGGTTCATGGTCAAAGCCCTCAGCCAGCGAGATCCAATTTTTATTATATAGATATATACACACATATATATATACCTATATATATATATATATTTTATATATATTTATTAAAGTTATGCATATATATATATAAAATCTACATATAATATATATATATATATAATATATATAAATACATATATATATATATATATGTGTGTGTGTGTGTGTGTGTGTGTGTGTGTGTGTGTGTGTGTGTGTGTGTGTGTGGGTGTGTGTGCGAGAGTGTGTGTATATATGCTGATATATATACATGTAGATAAAATGTCTAATATAAATATTTATATATATAAATATATAATATATAAACATGTATAATACATATCTATAAATTTACATATATCTGTATATATAAATATATATTAATATATTATATACATAAATATAAATTATATATATATATACTAAATATATATATAACGTAGAAAACCACAGTTGGTAGTAGAAAAAAGACTGGAAAACGGGGCAACTATATATATCGATGTGCAAACTGCAATCCCTCTTCAGTAAATACAATCTAAGAGGCGTGCAGTTTAAGTAGGACACCTTTAAAAAAAGAAAGGGGAAACATGGGAAGATATCTCCACCCTCGTCTCACTCCGTATGTGAGGTCAGGAGGCAAATGAGCTTTCACTAGGTTGGAGAATTTAACTATAAAATTCTCCTTCTTGAAGGAGAATTAAACATTATAAAAATCTCAACTTAAGTAATTTAGCTTACCCGGATTGGTTCTATGAGGTCAAAGCCCACACCTGAGCGAGATCCAATTTTTTCAAACACCACCCCCACTTCCTCTAATTTTTCATTGGGTAAGAGTCTCTTTAATCGTTCCCTTTTATGAATCATTCATTCCCTCGACCAAGTATTCTTCCCAAGACAAATTAAATTTGATTAATTATTACCCTAAACACCATTAATAAAAAAGTGGTAACATGTCCATCAAAGGTTAAAAGACAAACAGAGCCAAGGGGTTTATTCGATTCCATGTAAAGGTTGTGACTTAGTATACAATCGGACAGACTGGAAGGGATTTGAATACCAGGATGATTGAACATGAAACTTGTCCATTAAGATTATGCAACAAGATATCTCAGGCGTGCTCGCAACATGTTCAGCAATTTAAACATTGTTTAGATTGGGAACAGAGCTGAGCTTATTCATAAATCCAGATGTGAGTTTCAGGAGAAAAATGGTAGAATCTACGATCCATATGAATTTCAGCCCAACATGAATATTTTAAAGAGGCAATGGTCCCCGGACATAATGTCGGAACTCTGCCATCACCAACCATAGTGAAAGCTCATTTGCCCTCCTGACCCTCACATACGGAGTGAGACGAGGGTAGAGATATCATCCCATGTGTCCCCTTTTCTTTTGATAAGGGTCCTACTAAAACAGCAACGCCCCTCTTATTTGTATCTACTGAAGAGGATTGCAGTTTGCAATCGAAATATATAGATTCCCCGTTTCCAGACTTTTCTACTCCAACAGTGGTTTCTACGTTATTGACAAATGTGTGATTACGATTTTTCACCTGTAATAATATATATATATATGATATATATATAATAGTATAAATATATATATATAATTAATAAATAAAAAATAATATAAAATATAAATATATATATATCATATATTGAAGTATGAAAGACAAATAATGGAAGAGCGATGAGCTAAACCACATTTAGACCAATTGGTCATCTGCCAGATTAGAACAAAAATAAAGGTGCTTCCCACAATGTGTTATTACATTTTTCACCTGTAATATATATTATATATATATATATAAAGTATACTATAATATATATACTATAATATATATATAATATATATATATATATATATATATATACTAGTAGAAGTATGAAAGACAAATGAATGGAAGGGCGATGAGCTAAACCACATTTAGACCAAGTGGTCATCTGCCAGATTAGAAAAGAACAAAATAAAGGTGCTCACAAAGGTCTAAAGAAAAAGAAAAGAATAATAGTAGACGCATCTAACATTACTTTCCCCATCCCATGCTTCAACCTATAGCGAAGGTTTATTAGAATTAGCATGAAGCGGCATGGTCGGAGTCACATGAGAAGGGGTTGAGGACGGATGAGAAGTATGGAGGGAGAGGAACACGGCAAGGATGGATTATATAAGCTGTTAATTTTCCTAGACTGTCTGTATTTTGAGAATATCCTAGTAAGGACGGAAACGTCAGTGACTAAAACTACAACTGTTCTCTGTGCTTAGCTCACCGCCCTTTCACTCACACACACTCACACACACATACACACACACACACATCCACACAACACACACACCGCACACACACACACACACATACACACAAACACACGCACACGTCCACACACACACACACCAAATCACACACACACACACACACAAACACACATATATAATATATATATATATAATATATATATCACTGTATATATATATATATAATATATATATATACTGTGTAAATATATATAATATATATATGTGTGAGTGTGTGTGCGTGTGTGTGTGTGTGTGTTATTATGTATTTGTTTATATATTCAAATATGTACATATACAACACACATATATATAATATATATATCCATAAATATATATATATAATTGTAATATATATCATTAACACACACACACACACATATATATATATAATATATATATATGTTTTTTTTTTTTTCTGTAACCACTAAGGAAATCGAATGTAAACAGTAATTCCCAAGTAAACTTTCGTGTTATTCATAATTTTCATGGGAATACTTATTCCCCTGAAGATGTGAATAACACGAAAGCGCTTGGAATTAAACTGTTACCTTCCGATTTCTATAGTGGATACTCAGCAAAATTCTTGAATCACGTGTTGTTTTTAGTGATTCCCAAGTGCATTCGTGTTATTCATCATTTTCATGGGCATATGTATTCCCCTGAAGAAGTGAATCACACGAAAGCGCTTGAGAATTTCTGTTACCTTCCAATTTTCTTAGTGGTTACCAGCAAAATGCGTAGAAAATCACTGTTGTTTTAATTGATTTTTCTGCAACAACACACACACACACACACACACACACACCCTCACAAACACACACACACACACACACACACACACATATAATATAACTATATAAACTAATATAATATATATATATATATTGAAACAGTATTTTAGACAAATTATTTGGATGATAGAGAACAATAAACACAGGGGAAGGTTCGTAACCCTGTAAACCTCTAACGTTTCGTTCGTGTAGAACTTCTTCAGTAAGTGTATGTAGAACTGCACTTGGAGTTTATGTACTAAA
The DNA here is from genome assembly GCF_046742065.1 of Oratosquilla oratoria. NCBI lineage: Eukaryota > Metazoa > Arthropoda > Malacostraca > Stomatopoda > Squillidae > Oratosquilla > Oratosquilla oratoria. Next base: position 74,364,444 of record NC_134782.1, on the reverse strand, counting down.
TCTAATTATCTTTTTCGGACACTAATGGGAAAGGTCGTTTTTCTGGCTGTGTTTTAAAAATTAAAATACAAAGTTTCTTTAGCGAGAATTGATAAACCCTCCTCGATGAAACGAATGAATTATTAGTAGAAATATATGCTGATTCAACAATTCATCTAGTGAAATTTATCAAAACCTTTATGTAGCACTTCAGCTTCTCTCCAGTTTGGTAAATGAACGAATTTTTCTCCGCCCAATGAACAACTAAAAGAATTAGATGTCCTATGTGCTTCTATGTCGTTTTTGTGTTCATAAATACTTTTTTCTAATCCTCTTCGACGATTCGCCATAATATAGCCATTGAGCAACTATTGCACGGGATTAATTGTATACGACGCTGTTTTCGGAATTGTTTCTCTTTTCAAGAAGTCTATATATTAAATCACCTATCCTCTTGTTTAGTTATTTTAGCTAAGTTTGTACCCGATTTTGTTAAATATTTGTCTAGTTATTGGTGACGTTTCAGAGCCAGGTACCGAATCTAAAATTTGGTAATAATTTTTATCATTTCTCTCTTTCTTTCCGCGATTGTAAATATGTATTGCTTTTTCTTTTTGTTCTTTTCAACATCCATTCCCCTCTGGATATCCAAGTTTGTCAAAGTTTTTCATAATGTAATCATATTCTCCTTCTATTTATTAATTACTAAAACCGATTCGTAGTGCCCTGAGAAAAAAATCCTATTACATACCACTCTTTGTCCTATCCATCATGTGCGGAGAAGCAATGTACTAAATCCTCTTTTGTTTGTTATCCTTTCTGTAAACTGAGAAAGTTACAGTTTTTCCTCACTCTCGTCGTATTAGCGTATCTGAGGAAGGGCAATTGTCCGTTTTGTTCCTCTTCTAATGGGTGAACTGAATATCGCTGTTGACCGCGTTATGCATTCCTCACATTAATTATTTCTACTAATAATTCCATCGAATCATCGAGAGGGTTTAATCAATTTAGCTAAAGGAAACTAGTAATTTTAATTTTAAAACACGCCAGAAAATACACCTTTCCAAGTGTCCGAAAAGATAATTAATTTAGAACATAAACTCCAATTGCAGGTTTCTACATACACACTCTGAAGAAAGTTATACACGAACGAAACGTTTATGTGTACAGGGATCCGAGCCTTCCCCTGTGTTTATGTTCTCCATCATCCAGAATAATAAGATATATATATATAATATATATACATACATATTTACATTTATATATATAAATATATAATATAATATATGTACGTATATATATATATATATATATATATATATGTGTGTGTGTGTGTGGTGTGTGGTATATTATAATATACAAATATATACATATATATATATATAATACATACATATAATTACAACATATATATACATAATATATATATACCTGACATACATATATATATTTGATGTATATATATAAATATATTTATATATAATATATATGAAATGTATAAAGTAATAAATATAATTCTCATGTATCTAAACTATAAATAAATATATGTATATATGTATAAATAAATACATATATACATATAATATTTATATATATAAATATATATATATATAATAACAATCATAATATATATGTATGAATGTTATAAATATAATATATATGTATATATATGTATTAAATATATGTATGATATATATATATAAGTATACTATATGTATATTTATTAATACACACACACACACACACACACATCATATAATATATATATATATAAACTATATATACATACATATATATATATAATATATAGTATCATAAATGTATATATGTATGTATATATATATATATATATATAACTATATTAATTTGGATGATGGAGAACATAAACACAGGGGAAGGCTCGGAACCCTGTAACACTCTAACGTTTCGTTCGTGTAGAACTTCTTCAGAGAGTGTATGTAGTACTGCAATTGGAGTTTATGTACTAAATCTAATGATCTTTCGGACACTTGGGAAAGGTCGTTTTTCTGCGTGTTTTAAAATTAAAAAACTAGTTTCTTTAGCTAAACATTGATAAACCCTCCTCGATGATTCGATGAATTATTATAGAACTAAAAGTGAAATGCTTAACGCGGTCCAACAGCGATCTACATTCACCATAGAAGAGGAACAAAACGGACAATTGCCCTTCCTAGATACTCTAATCACTACAGTGGAAAAACTGTAACTTTCTTCAGTATACAGAAAGGGAAACAAAACAAAGAGGATTTAGTAACATTGCTTCTCCGCACATGATGATAGGACAAAGAGTGGTATAGGAATATGATTTTTTCTGAGGGAGCTACGAAACAGTAGTAATAAATACATAGAAGGCGAATTTGTTTACATTAATGAAAACCTTTGACAAACTTGGATATCCCGAGGGAATGATGAAACGAACATAAAGAAAAGCAATAAATATTTACAATCGCGGAAAAAAAAGAGAGAAATGATAAAAATAATACAAATTTTTATATCGGTACCCAGCTCAGAAACGTCACCAATAATAGACAAATATTTGAACAAAATCGGGTACAAAACATAGCTAAAATAACTAACAAGAGGATAGGTGATTTAATAAAGGACTTCTGAAAAGAGAACCAA
>NC_134782.1:74349322-74351822 GCF_046742065.1 Oratosquilla oratoria | reverse complement strand
GAATTTAGTTCATCCACGCTTTTATCCTTATAGGCAATCTCGTGTCGTCGCCGAACAGACCAGCATGGTGTGTTAAGCGTTTGGAGGTGATAGTGATGACCGATGTCATGGATTTTTTTTTTTTTTTTCTCCAAGGATAAGCGAGTTTGTTGCTTATTAGGGCGACCTTTAGCTTGAAAAAAACTTACACCAACCAAGACCCCTTTTAGATTGGTGTGCAGGAAGAACAGTGCCGAGGCACAAGGGCTGCATCATCCCAGAGGGGATAGCCCCGCGGTCCTGCAGGGAATTCTCTTGAGGATGGTCCACAATGCGGGAATGGTGTTCATTCTGGTGCAACGAGGACTGGTGCGCCATGAGGGTGGCTGTGGAGGCCAGGTCTTTGCTCCCGTCGTCCTCCGCGCGCGCGCGCGCGCACACACACACACACACACACACACACACACACACACACACACACACACACACACACACACACACACACACACACACACACACACACACACACACACACACACACACGTACGTACGTTCGCGGCCGCCACTACGGCGATCCGGGTTCGAATCCCGCCCAGGGCTGAGATAATTTCAGTATCGCTGTGCAATACTCCAACTCTCATGGAGTATTGGGTGTGTGTGTACGTGTAAGGTCACGGAATTACCCATAGATCGGTCATATATGAGCTCTGAGCTCTCTTCCGGGAGGGTAATAGCTGTCGATCACAAGTCCAACACGTGATCCAAGACAAGACCATGGTGAATCACACACGCACACGTGGTAGCTGCGCGATCCGTCGATCAGATCTTAATGTAGAGTCGCTTCCACTTCTGAGTACTACAGTGTGTGTATGGTGTCTTTTGGGAAGCGTTCGTGTTTGTGGCTTACATTGACTGCTCCCCTAAGTGATCTGATAGGCTTACAGCCGGTCGAACTGTAGAAACAGGATTTCCATTGCTTTGCAGGTGACGCCAGTCTAGTTTTCAGAAGTGGATTTAATTGCATATTCACATGGCAAATTGCATATTCTCTAGGAAAATTATATACACTAGTGCATACATGACTCCCATTGCTAACCATATAATATTTCCCTTTGCACTGGTATCCTTGCAATAAAAAGTATATTTATATCGTGGTGTGCGTACAACAGAATCTACAGGTTGATTGTGCAAACTTTAATTTGGAAAAACGACGGCACCCTTATCTTGGTGGCTGAGTGCAAGAAAAGTGAGAGATTCACACCAAGAGGCTTTGCACAAGGTTACCACCTTTACCCTATGTGTTCGGGCGTGTAGTACAAGCAGAAGTTGTAGGTGACTTCCATAGGAAGGAACTGGAATTTTTTAGGTTTGAATATATTCTACAGAAGGTGGAACTGGGATGTAAGGTGTGGGAGGTGTAATGGGGAGGAGGAAGAGGAAGAGGAGGCGTGGGAACGCTGTGTGCATTTCGAGGTCTCCTCCCACTGACTGACCGCGGGGCAAGAGTACAGGTACTACTACCCTTTGGTCTTGGTCGGGGGAGCTTGTCTGCCTTACAGTGTGATTGTCTGACTGTCAGATTGACTGTTTGACTGACAGACTGACTGGCTGACTTATTGTCTGCCTGTTGCCTCCCCAGGCCGTGATAGCAGTGGATCCTGACCAGTGGTGAGTGGTGTCTGTTTTTGGGACGCCTTGTCAAAGGTATCGCAGCCACAAAGGATGTTTGTTTCTTTAGTGGAACTATATGAAACACATTGTAGTCTTCTCGCAGGATCCTAGGTTGGAATATTTGTACAGTTTTTAATAAAAATGAAATCAGGATTTTGGGGTTGAATTGGGGGGGTAGGCATTGAAAGCAACCAGTGATGACGTAGGATTTTAGGTTTTACAATTACATTGGCAACAATTGTAAAGCATGCCAACAGGAAATCATTTGGCACGTAACAAAGCTGGGTACGGAAATAATAATCAAGGAAGTAAACGACTAAACAGGTGAATAAAACGGGCAAACAAAACGGTCAATGGGCAGAAAATGCAGCATACTGTTTTCGTGTTTGTTTACCCGAACTGCCTTCTGTCCTCAAATCGGTCATTTTGGTTACGAGAGGTTGGAAGGTACCATGAACTAAAGATTCTTTGTGGTTCTTGCAAATTCTGCATGTGTAAAACTCCCAACCATACTCTTCTTAGCTCCATCAGCACGGTAACTTCTTTCTGGGGTACAAGTCGATCGGCTGGTGTTCTCAAATTACCCCTCCAAGTAATTTAATGGGGATGATGGATGTTCGCGTGTTGGTGTACCTGTGTTTCCGCTCTTTTTTTATATATATATATATGTTTCATTTGTTTTCGAGCTCTGTTGTCAGGGACCAAAAATATATTGTTGTTCGGACGTGCAAATGTTTGAACTAGTTTACTTTCATATTCGTTATCAGAAATTAAGTGACCAAACTGTGGATTTGATGTTTTCATTTTGCATGCAGGATTTTTCATCTTGTTAGTAGATAGAAAGGAAAGT
>NC_134782.1:74336822-74344322 GCF_046742065.1 Oratosquilla oratoria | reverse complement strand
ATGTTTGACTGGACGAGTTAACGTTTGACGGGGGTGCATTAACTTTTGACTGAATGAGCAAAGGTTAGACGCGTTAACGTTTGACTGACGTACCACAACACCTGTGCTGGGTACACAATTCCCTTCTCATGTGGACAAAAACGACCCTCAATGCATCTTGCCCACACGCCAGACCTTCAGCCATCCCTGATACCCTCGTTTTTCCCATGCAAAACCTTCCTCCCCCCCCCCTTGTTCACAATCACAGTACAACCTTAGAAGGACCCTTCTTCACCTGTTCTCGAAATATTTAATTTTTTATCTTTTCCTTCGCGCATGTCCCGTGCCCTTCACCTGTCTCATCCGATCAGATACGTTGCCATTAAAGAAGTCTTTTTCTGTTCATGGTACAGTACTTGAAGTCTTCTTTTCTTCCCCCAAGAGACTGATAACACCACCCACTCCACCCCACCCCACCCCTCACCCATCCACTTCCCTTCAGGCACGTTACTTTCATCCTCCCACTTGAGATCTTGTCTGCTCTGTAGGACTGCCACTTCCCCTTCAAAGAAGGTTTTCTTTCTCTTTCTCCTCTCTTTCTCTTTCTCTCTCTTTACTCTCTCTCTCTCTCTCTCTCTCTCTTTACTCTCTCTCTCTCTCTCTCTCTCTCTCTCTCTCTCTCTCTCCAGACAACAACCGGATACAAACAAAAAAGCCTTGTTCACAAATGCTCATCATTTGTCAGTCAGGTCTTCCCCTCCCACCCTCCCTTACACCATACATTGTCTTGTACTTGACGCGACCAACCTGGCTCTCTCATCTCTCAGACTTGTTTCTCTTCTTTACTCAAGCCTCCCAGTCTTTCCTGCTGCAGAATAGGTATTTCCACCATCACCTTTTTAAATTCTTACAAACGCCTTGTTACTTAAAAAAAAATCATTGTCTCCTAATACATCCCCCCTCTTCATCTGGCAGCACAACACGTCAGAGTCGTTTCCCTGTAGCACGAGCTCAGGGTGGCAGGGCGCTACGTGAGGCGTGGCAGCTGATTACTGGTTGCTACCAGTAACCGGGTGCGTGTGAGACCCACGAAGCTGCAGCAGCTGCAGCACCAGCAGCAGCAGCAGCACGGCGAGGCGCGTCACGGCAGGGAAGGCTTGGGGACTGGCGGCGGCGGGGACGGCAAGTGGAAACTTACTGGAAGTGTCGAGTCCCCCTTGAAACGTCTCCAAGGAAACCTCCCGTGGTGCTTCTCTCACCTTCGGAAGGTTCTCCCTCTCCCTCTCTCCCTCCACTCTCTCTCTCTCTCTCTCTCACCTCTCTCTCTCCTCTCCTCTCCTCTCCTCTTTCTCCTCTTTCTCTCTCCTCTTTCTCCTCTCTGTCCTCTTTTCTCTTTTCTCTTTTCTCTCCTCTTCTCTCTCTTTTCTCTCTCCTCTCTTTTCTCTCTCCTCTCTTTTCTCTCTCCTCTCTTTTCTCTCTCCTCTCTTTTCTCTCTCCTCTCTTTTCTCTCTCCTCTCTTTTCTCTCTCCTCTCTTTTCTCTCTCCTCTCTTTTCTCTCTCCTCTCTTTTCTCTCTCCTCTCTTTTCTCTCTCCTCTCTTTTCTCTCTCCTCTCTTCTCTCTCTTCTCTCTCTTCTCTCTCTTCTCTCTCTTCTCTTTTCTCTCTTCTCTCTTCTCTTTTCTCCTTTCTTCTCTCTCTCTCTCTCTCTCTCTCTCTCTCTCTCTCTCTCTCTCTCTCTCTCCCCCCCCCCATGTCAGTTAGGTGGCTTGGTCAGAGAGCGCATAGCCACACCATAAGACACCCCATCCCCTCTACTCGCCCATCCCTTTTTTTTGAGTGCTGTACCTCAGAGCTGCAGGATTGCAGCCTGGCTTCTACCACAAAGCTGCTTGGGACAAGTGCTTTGCAGTGAAGCACAGCTTCTCATTCCCTTGGAGTTGATCAAGTTGTTCATTTCGGTTTTGGTGGCGGCCCCGCAAACATCCGATTGGCAGTGCCATCCATTGGAAGTGACAAGTGTTACTGACTGCACGTGGCACCCATCCTACGTGAAAAGTGCTACTCTTCGTACGTGACAGGTGCCCCATGCCCTCTCTGGCTTCTGGTAAGCAATATGTCTGTCTACTGAAGCGCCTGCTAAGTCCTTTCGCTACCGAAGGAGTCCTGTGGAGATGTGCGCTACTGTCTGGTACAGAAGGACCTGATGGGGATCGGCGTGACTGCTTTGATGTTGATGAGATACACAAGCAGAGATGAAATACTATGGCGCCAGTCGGAATAAAGGAAAAACGCTGGTATGGAAGGAAAATCGTCCATTTTACACACACACACACACACACACACACACACACACACACACACACACACACACACACACACACACACACACACACGTCGGATTGACAGCGAAGATTGAAACTCCGGAATAAAACGCTATTTTCGTGGATTTCAGCGATGAGGGAGTACCTGTGTTGTATTAGTAGGGAAGGGAAAACCTCGTGGTGTAGTGGGCAGGTGAAGAAAAAGAAGGGGAGACATTATTGAAAAAAATGGAAGAGAATGAGGAAGGGGAGGAACGGGCCTTAGACGTCAGAAGGGGTGTAAACAAAAGGTGTGCAGATGACACAGACGAGGTCGAACAGGTGAGCAGAAGTATTAAAAGTAGGAATATAGGTAATAGCAGCTCAATGGAAGGAGGAGATAATTACTTCAATGGATTTAATGAGGGAGGAGACGACCTCCCCCGACTAGTAAGTCTAGAGGAGAAACCAACAAAAATGAACGAACCATGGGAGGTTAGGTTTAGCCAACTAGCAGTAATTTCAGTCTTTATTATGAGAGAATCGGGTGGTTCCTTTTGTACATATATACATGTATACATATACACATGTCTGAATATATATATATGTAATATATATATATATACACATGTGTCATTTTGCTAAATGGAAATAAGCTCCACCGCAAGGACTCGAACCTTTGCCGTAGCGACTGCTTATTTTGAAACAAAGGCGATAGCATCGAGCCACCCAGGCCGTACAAAAGGAACCACCCGATTCTCGACCTGGAGGTTCCCCGACGGTACTAGGGCAGCTCGGTCTCTTCTAATTTCAGTCTTTACAGAGGATTACAAAGGCGGAGCATGCCGACGGGAGACCTTTTGGTCCATATCTATGGTCGGATGCGAAAAAAATCGTAATAATAATAAAATAATAAATAAAAACTATGATAATGTAAATAACAAATAAAATACATAAATAAATGCATAGGTATAGTTAAATAATAAACAAACAGGTAAATGGTAAATAATAATAAATTGACATAACTAATAATAAATGAAAAACAGACAAATGATAACAAAACAAAAACAAATAAAATAAATTATAATCATTACAGCATCTTGCTTAGGTGTTTATCTAAATGATTCTTAAAGCTTCGAACTGAACTACATTGCACTACCTGTGCAGGAAGTTTATTCCGTTCATTAACTACACGGTTGGCAAAGTTGTTTCTACCTACTTCCAAATTGAATCTATTTCCGGACAGTTTGAGACCATTGTTTCTTGTCTGATTCTCATTCAATGTGAAAATTTTGTCACTTAGACATGTATCAAGTCACCTCTGAGTCTACGCTTTTTTATGAGAGAATCGGGTGGTTCCTTTTGTACATGTATATATATGTATTATATATATACATATATATGCATATATATATATACATGTATACATTTATATATACAAATATATTCATATGTATATATGTATGTATATATGTATGTATATATGTATGTATATATGTATGTATATATGTATGTATATATGTATGTATATATGTATGTATATATGTATGTATATATGTATGTATATATATATATGTATATATATATGTATATATATAATTATAACTGACACAAACACACACACACACACACACACACACACACACACACACACACACACAGGTGATTAGTGGAGTCTCACAAGTAGCAGTGTTGTCTCCAATAATGTTTGCCATTTATGTGAACGGTATGGACGATGGTGTGGAATATTACATGAGCTTCTTTTCATGCGATGCAAAATTGTTAGAGTACTTAAACGGACTGTGACTTTCGATAGAGAGCTGAACAGGGTTTTGGAAAGAGTTCAGAAGTGGGAAGTGGAATTCAATATTAAAAAATGTGGCATAATGGAATTTGGAATAGTTAAACAAAAAAGGATATCAGGATATGAAATTGGTGAAAAAGAAGTAAAGAGGGATCTGAAAAATCAATGGGAGTGATCATCGCAAAAGATACGTCTCCTGACAAACATATAAACAAAATTGTAGGCGAAACCTACTTCTTGCTATGGTCAATAAAAGTGGATTTTACCTACTTGGATGAAGAAATGGTAAAGAAAATACTAGTCACATTGATAAGGCCTAAATTGGGGTACGCAGCGACACTATGGTCACCTAGTACAAAAGAGAATATAAAGAAGCTTGAGATGATCCAGAAAGCAGCTACGAAGATGACTCCAGAACTATCAAAACTCTCGTATGAATAAAGATTGTTAAAATTGAAGTTGCTGACACTGGAACAAAGAAGAGAAAGAGGTGACTTGTTGACCATCTACAGAATTATGAAAGGCATGGAAGCCCTTGATAGAGAAGACTTACTAAATTGGGATAAGAGAAAAACAAGAGGACATGGAAAGAAGCTCGAAAAGAACAATTATATAAGAGATCTGAAAAAGAACAGCTTTCCCCACAGAGTGGTGGATATATGGAACATATTAGATGAAGGAACAGTGTGTGCGAAAAATAGTACAAGAATTTAAGAGCAAACTAGATATGGAGAGATACAAATACAGGACACCACGAGCATAGCTCCCCTTCCCGTAAGATACTAGGTAAATAAACACAAAACACAAACACGCACACATGTATCCACTACAATGGTTAGGTTAAAGATTATTCACGAACTCCTAGGTTTTTGCAGATAGACCGCTATAACCTTATATATTCTGAAATATTGTAACCCAAGGTACTTTGATAACTATTTTTCATTTGTCTGTTTGTTTGTTCACGAACTCCTCCTTGGGTTTTGGAGATAGACCCCCCATAACCATTTATATTCTGATACCCTATCACTCCAGGTACTTGGATAACTATATTTAATTAAAAAAAAAAAAAATGTGGTTAGGGTTAAGGGTTATTTGGCTAGTATATATATTTATATATGAATATATATTCACACATGTATGCATAAATATATATTATATAATACACGAAATTATGTGGGTATTTATCTAGTTATATTTTACGGGAAGAGGAGCTATGTTCGTGGTGTCCCGTCTTCATATCTCGTTTTATCTAGACTGTTTTTAAATTCATGTATCATTTTTGCACACGCCACATTTTCATACTTGTTCCAAACGCCTATCAACGTGTGTGTGTGTGTGTGTGTGTGTGTGTGTGTGTGTGTGTGTGTGTAAAGGTATGCATATATACTGGTGAAAAACGTAGTACCACATTTGCTCCAACTGGTTTTCACGTGGTGTGTGTTTGTGTGTGTGTGGTGTGTGTGTGTGTGTGTATATATAATATATATATATATATATATATATAATATTTGTACAACACTGAATGGGTCCCACAACCACAATACACTTTAATTCTAAGCCATCAAAAGCCAGCATGCTGAAATTGAAATGTGGTACTGCCCAGGACTCGACCCCGGCATCCTTATGACATTTGCGACAGTGACTTTCCAACTAGACTTGATAGCCTAGTTGGAAAGTCACTGTCGCACTTGTCATGAGGATGCCGGGTTCGAGTCCTGGGCAGTACCACATTTCAATTTCAGCATGCTGGCCTTTGATGGCTTATAATTAGAGTGCATTGTGGTTGTTAAAATGCATATTATATATGTATATATATATATAATATATATGTTTATATATATATATGTTTATATATATATGTTTATATATATAATTTTATATATGTATATGTTTATATATATATGTTTATATATGTATATATATGTTTATATATGTTTATATATGTATATATATGTTTATATATGTATATATATGTATATATATGTTTATATATGTATATATATGTTTATATATGTATATATATGTTTATATATGTATATATATATGTATATATATGTATATATATGTATATATATGTTTATATATGTTTATATATATATGTTTATATATATGTATACATATGTTTATATATATGTATACATATGTTTATATATATGTATACATATGTTTATATATATGTATACATATGTATATATATGTATACATATGTATATATATATGTATACATATGTATATATATATGTATACATATGTTTATATATATATAAATATTATATATATATAAATATATATATATTATATGTTTATATATATATATATACATATGTTTGTATATATATGTATATATGTTTATATATATATATACATATGTTTGTATATATATGTATACATATGTGTATATGTATGCATATGTTTATATGTATATTTATACATATGTTTATATGTATATGTATACATATGTTTATATGTATATGTATACATATGTTTATATGTATATATGTATACATATATATATATGTATTTATATGTTTATATGTGTGCATATGTGTATACATATGTTTATATATGTGTGCATATGTGTATACATATGTTTATATGTATATGTCTGCATATGTGTATGTATACATATATGTTTATATGTATGTATACATATGTTTATATATATGTATGTATACATATGTTTATATATATGTATGTATACATATGTTTATATATATGTATGTATACATATGTTTATATATATATATGTATACATATATTTATATATATATGTATACATATATTATATATATATTTGTATACATATATTTATATATATATGTATACATATATTTATATATATATATGTATACATATGTTTATATATATATATATACATATGTTTATATATGTGTGCATATGTGTATACATATGTTTATATGTATATGTCTGCATATGTGTATACATATGTTTATATGTATGTATATATATGTTTATATATATGTATATATATGTTTATATATGTATGTATATGTTTATGTTTATATATGTATGTATATGTTTATATATATATGTATACATATGTATATATATGTATGTATATATATGTTTATTTATATATGTTTATATATATATATATATATTTTTATATATATGTTTATATATATGTATATATTTTTATATATATGTATATATATATATGTATATGTTTATATGTATATGTTTATATGTATATATATGTTTATATATGTATATATGAGAATTTATATATATTTATCTATGTATATGTTTGTATCTATATATGTATATATATACATATATATATGTATATATATGTTTATATATATATATGTATATATATATTTATATATATATGTATATATATGTTTATATATATAAGTATATATATATTTATATATATATGTATATATGTGTATAT
>NC_134782.1:74314322-74329322 GCF_046742065.1 Oratosquilla oratoria | reverse complement strand
TAACCTTGTTTAGATTTCTCTGTAATGATTCACATTTCGTTTCAGTATTCACTTTCCTCAGCAATTTAGCATCATCTGCAAAGAAGCTCGTGTAACATTCCATATCTTCATCCATGTCATTCACATAAATAGCGAACATTATTGGAGCCAATACCGATCCCTGTGGAACTCCACTAATCACCTCCTCCCAAGCTGAACTTTTTGCCTGAGCACTACTCTCATTTTTCTGCCATGCAAGAAATCCTCCATCCAGTTTAGTAATTTACTTTGTATCCCTCCTATGTTTTCCATTTTTTTTTTTTTTAAACAATTTTTTGTGTGGTACTTTGTCAAAGGCTTCTTGTAAGTCTAGGAAAGCACGATCAGCTCATCCCACCCTTTCTTGTATTATATTTATTAGTCTCGAGTGGAAACAGATTAAATGTGTGTGTTTGTGTAATAAACATTGCTGAAAATATTAATCGTCATTGTAGGCCCCATCGTCCGTGACATTACTGGCGGAACAATTCTCGTGCAACTGTATCTCTGTCTGTCCGTCTTTCTTTTATGGGAAAGGCTTTTTTTCTCTTCACTCGTTATCAATTAGGTTAATTTGGTTAAACTTAAATAGTTTTGTAGATTTAAGACGATGGTAAGCACCTCTTGGAGTGACCTTATTGAGTCCGGTCGAACGAAGATTATGCATTTACTAGGTTGTTCCACATTATTCTATGTGGAACTGACATTACGATGGTCCTAGAAATACTGAGTGACCGTACAAAATTAGTTTATTCATAAAGTTCGTTTTGGATATAGTATTCAATAGATCGTTCTTGGAATAAGGACTCTTGGTTAGACCGGGTTCTAAGACTGAGGCACTGGTTCTCAATTTGTTTCGGACTGTGGACCACGACCCCCTACACCTTTTTTATAGTAAAGATAAATTAGGCCTATACAACAGTATTAAAACTATATGCCACAATTTCCATTTCATTACATATAATGGACGTCATGTGAATCACCCAGAAGTCATTATGAACCACCAGTAGATAACCGCTGGTTGAAGGAGTTCTGGTACTCGTCGATCCGGCGTATAAACCCGGTTCCACACTTGTTGCATTTCCACGTATCGTATCATCTTTGCGTACCAACTAGTGATACGATACGGTGCAACAGGGTATTGTACCCTCTTGTTGCATATCCGTATACAGCAGGCGGATACGCAACAAGTGGGTACAATACTCTGTTGCACCGTATCGTATCACTAGGTGGTACGCAAAGATGTGGAAATGCAACAAGTGTGGACCCGGCTTTAGACGAGATGGGTACCCAAGCTTAGGAACCAAATAGAACTGTAGGCAGGTACACTGTTTGCTGGGGCTATTTTGTACGCGAGAGATCAAAGCCAACAGTAACAGGTTAATCATACGATGCGCAGCCAATATTATAGCAAGACACCGCTTTCATAGAATATACTGTATTGTGTGTATACTTGACTCACACACACACACACACACACACACACACACACACACACACACACACACACACACACACACACACACACACACACACACACACACACACACACACACACACAAACAAATGAATTAATGTAATGCACATCCACGCTTACATGGCTGGATGCTTGTCTTTGTTGACAAGGTATTGCATGAAAGAGTAGACATAAAACACACACACACGCACACACACACACACACACACACACACACGCGCGCACACACACACACACTGCATTCAAGGCGATAGTCTAGATGACACATCAATTTGCAGCTGCAGACATTTACGTGGGATATATCGTATTCATGTTATTTCTGTGCATTATCTATCTGCTAATCATTTGGCATTTTAATTGTTTAAGTTTGCATTTGCGTCTGCGTTGGCCCATTTGATTGTCGGATACAGTGTTTGATGCATTTTTATCGTGTGTGTGTGTATGTATATATATATATATATATATATATATATATATATATAATATATATATTTGGTCGAATAGTGGTTGTCTGCAGTTCACACAGTTATGGAGTGATTTTCCTTGGGGAGTGTTGCGTTTGTGAAGGTGCAGCCTGTTCGCTGAAATAATTGAGTAGAGGATATACCCCCATTGGGAGACCTTAATGCTAGGGTAGGAAACGAACCAATAGACGAAGTGATTGGGAAGTATGGAGTTCCAGGTAAAAATTGTATTGGAGAATTGGAGATGTCTTGAAAGAGTTGATGATAGCACACACACACACACACACACACACACACACACACACACATACATATATATATATATAATATATATATATATATAATATAAATATTTGTGTGTGTGTGTGTGCGCGCGCGCGTACGTGCGTAAGTACATGGATGTAGAATTCTCAAACACATAAGTACATATATACATACAAAAATATATTCGCACGCATGCGCTTATGCACACATGTTGAAAGCCATTTGAAATTTTAACTCTTGACCCTAGCTTGGAACCAATCGATTTGCTGTTTCATCTCCGGGTAGCAGATTTTTATTTTCAATATATATCAACCTAAGGTTTTGTCACAAAGCCTTAGATTCAGACAGTTATATAGAATCGTTTAGCGGCTGCTAGAACAAAATCATGACACTAGCCCTTCGGTTTTGACCTTTGTTGAGCTGGTTTTGCTCGTTTAGACACCTGCCGGTTTTTTTTTTTTTTTCGATTTTTACTTTTTTTATTACTATTGTAAAACACGCTCAAAAGTATGATCCAGAGTCAAGTTGACTACAGAGTAAAGGGATCCCATTGTCAGTGAAATGTGTCTAAATTATAAAATGTAGAAAAGGCTACGCGTGATCATTCCAACGGAAAACTGATGACGTACATTTTGCTATTTCATCTTACGTGGTATAATCGACGGGTAGTCGAACTATTTTTATATTTTACGGGTTGTTGGGCTATTACAATAATTTCATTTTTTTTAATTTATCAGTTTATTTTGTATATTAAATAGAGCCTATTCCGACGGTACAATTAAACTTGAGATAAAACTTGTATTAAATTTCCACTCGGGCGATCTACCCTTTACACACTTCACCTCCCTAGCTCTATATTTCCGTGTGTGTGGGTGGGGGCGGGGGAGGTGTGGAGCCTCAATCAGGAGACTTTTAGCTCCGGTCAGCCATTAGATTTGCAGTGTGGTCCAACAGCCACAGCAAGTGGCAGTCATCGTAATACATCGGGATCGAAATTAGGGTTAACCAATACTAAATTGTGCAAATGTTGTTACCATCCAGTTTTTAGTCGTTGGCTATCCCGCAGATGATTAAAAAGAGAAACAGGAAATAAGTGGAAGTAATTAACTAGAGAAAAAGATAGGGAATAAGGTTAAGACAGTTAACATTAGCAGGGTATTAACATTAACGTGTAGACCGGTAACGTGTAGACCGGGAATAAGGTTAAGACAGTTAACATTAACAGGGTATTAACATTAACGTGTAGACCGGTAAGGTAGGTGGAGTTAATGAAACCATACAATTCCAGGTCAGGTTGTCGAACAAGCAGAAATGTCCGTGGGTAACAAAATTGGAGAGTAATGAAATTTTTAACCTGTGACGTATCCGCCAAAGTAGTTGATTGAAATAAAAGGTGTAAGTGATCATTTAACCATTTTCGTGTATAGTATCGAAGACTCGAAAGTGAAGATATATTACATTTGTTTCATTCGTGGGTACTTATCAAACAGATATCACCACTTTTTTCTGCATTCTGCAGCACTTCGTGGGATCGTAAACCAATATTTTACCATGTCACTGCATAGTAAATCGGTAATTTTGTTCGCACTGAAATTATTCTTTGCCTACTACAAACTATTGACTTGTTCTGTTGTTGCCTTGCACTGATTATACATGTCAAACTACGAAAGTCCATATTAGTGTTAACCTTAGTCTCGTCGTTCTTGCTCGATGAGATGTGCGATGTACAAAGAGTACCATGATGTGACGGCGATAGGGAGCAGCAGCAGGTGTTTCAATTCCCCCCCCCCGCCCTCTCTTGGCCAGCCACTAGTGAAAGCACTGCTGGCAGGCAAGCAGGCTGCCAGCAGGCAGGGTGGCCCGGCCCCTTGGATTGGCAAGCTTTTTGTACCCCTCCCGCCTCGCCTGTACCTAACAATGCAGCTCACCTGTCCCAATCTTTGCCACGTACCTGCTTGCTTATGCATTCGCCAGGTCGACCGTATGTGCACGTGTTGGCCTCCACTCAACACTGTATGCGAAGGTGTTGGCCTCCACTCAACACTGTATGCGAAGGTGTTGGCATGTTTATATGCTCTATGGGTAGGTGGTCGTGCAAATGTTATGACTTTTAGCTATTATTTCCCCGCACACTCAGTGTGGAGTGCTAAGCAAAGAACTTATATGGTAGCAGATATTTGCACTGCGTATGATAGTTGAAATTATGAAGAAATTAAACATTTGACATAGAAAAGGCTAACGATTGAGGGGTGACTTGTCAAAATAGTCGGATCACATGAAGAATCGTCACCCCAGACTTCGACAGTCTATTCTAACAGAGATTTCCTCCCTTATAAGGAAGGTAGCCAAATCACGGCCACGCCCACCCATTCAACTCCCATCCACCACCCTTGCCCTCTCTCATCTTAGCTCCTCGTGGATGACGTGTCATCCCTGTATCCCGCCCCCTGCCCTGAGTCAGAAGCAATGTAGCAAGACACAGTACATCTACAGGAAGGACGCTTCATTTAATCGGCGACTCCCCACCCCTCTCCGTCTCCTCTTGCAGAAATAGAGAAGACCGGAAGAAATCCCTTCTGGCTGTCAAAATATCGTTCACACGTAAGCGCCCCCCCCCCTACTCGCCACCCCCGCCCTTCCCTTGCATAAGTCACTCTCAACTCATCCCTATCTCCTGCCTTCTTCCATGCTCAACAAACATTCCCCTCTTTCTCAACTCCGCCTTCACCCCATCCATGCATATCATCGTCGGGCGTCCCCTGAAATTCACTCCTTCCCCACTTTTTTTTTTTTTTTACTAATATATCTTCACTCATTCTTCCCAGGTGTCCAAACCATCCTAATAATCTTTCATCAGCTCTGCCATCTTTTCCTCCTGCGCTCCTCCTCACCTCGATTTTTGTCCTAGTAACCCCTAGCATACTTACCAGACATTTCATTTCACATTTAAACTTTTCCATTTTTGCCTCTCTTAAATTTCAGGTCTCTGCCTCGTATAATGCCGTCGGCACAATCACCCCTTTATACAATGTCTTCTTTGCATCCATTCCCAAATGCCTATTTCTCATAACACTTTTTAATCCCCCAAGGCATTTACATGCTTCTCCCAATCTACAATTTACCTCCACCTCCAGTGCTCCCTTTCCTGCCACATGCAATCCCAAATACCTAGTTATCCACTTCCACCAGCCTCTCCTTTTAGACTTCCAACTCACTGCCATCCTCTACTCTTGTACATCTCATCGCTGACATAATTTCAGTTGATGCTATGCAGACGAAGAAAGAGGTGTATGTGGGCACGGAATTATCTCATTAAGTGTACAGTTGTGGTCATTATTTGTAATAATTCACAGGCTGAACTGCCCTTTTCAAGTGCGGGGAACAAGTAGATAAATGGATTTAAATAATCACCATATTAGTAAGAAAGACTTGGACAAAGTAAGCTGACTGTAAGCGTAGGCGATAGCATGGTTGTAGACTACTTGTTTAAAATAGTTTCGTTTAGTTTTGTCATGGTAAAGAAGTGCGTAAGGTGGGTGAACACATGGTCGTCTGTCTGTACCTGGGATCAATACAGACATACACATGTACACACAGACGCACACACGCACACAGGCAGGCGTCTCGCATCGCGTCTACCACCACCACCACCATAACAGCTACCCTAACCCTCCATTTTGCTGCTGCTGCTGCTGCTGCTTCCTCTTGTACTTGCCTGCCAAACGTAAAATAAAAGATGCGTAACCGTTAGATTTAATGTAAAAATAAGCAGTAGATTAGGATATTTGAAAAAGAAATAGTAATTAATAATCATATTATCCTGAAATTACTTCAGTTCGTAAGTTATATTTAAGGAAAAACCCTCGTTTACCGTAAAAGAGTGACACCGCCGGCATCGTTTACAGGCTCGGGCGATCCTGCAGTTGGTCTTGAGTGTGGCGCGGGGGAGAGGTGTGCGCGGAGTGAGCGGGAGCGGACAAACTCAGTTTTGTGCACGTGTATTATCGCGTGCTTGATTGAAGAGTAGTGAGAGTGATTGGAAATTGTCGTGTGAATCAGCTGAGATAAGTGTACGAACTGTTGTGAAATATAGAGTAACGAATGAGGAAGGACTGTAAGGATTTAATCGGAGTTGAGTGACCTGTTCAGGACATGGTAGGAAAGGTTGATGTGCAGTTACATTTCATAGAAGGGTGACAGGGAGCCAAGGACTGAACTGATGCCATCCAAGCACGGACTGCCATAGTGGACGTGAAATATGAAATATTTAGTCCCTGCCATTCTAAGGCCCTTTGATTGATTTGGACGATAGACTTCCAGTGATTACCTTAGCATTGTGTGACAGTTGCTTCGTAACTTTAATAAAAACAGAATGTGAAGAACTAAAGAGCTCTACAAGCTCACCACTGCCATATAAACCTGTCAAGAAAGCTACAATTAAGTTTTCTTGGTCGTTTTCATTACTCAAGATCTCTAAGTGCTCAACCTGACGTCATTGTATACGTTTCGCATCATCAGTATATGTTATCACTGCCACAAACGTCTTCAGGGAACTGCATATTAACCTGTTTGTGTTCATAACTTCTGACTTCATTTCAGCGCCCATCTCCAGCCTGCTTTAGGTACGTTATGAAGTAATTGTATGGTTTTATAAACGTCCTTGTATTGTCTTTGTCATTCCCAAGTAGAATGACATAGGCAGCTCTAGTTCCATTGATAATCTAGACAGGTTCATGGTGAACCACTCCCAGTGGGCCAGTGTTATTGCCCTCGATATAAAGCCACTTGATATCATGGGATTTTTATTATATTGCCGTTGCTCATATAAGCAGTGCCAGCTGTTGTGCGGATGGAAATAGAAGGATTTCGGAAGGTTGTAAGAATATTCGAGACGCTAAACCTCATGGTTGGATTGAACGACCAGCTAGCAAGGTGCTGGTAAATACTGTTGCTACTCGGCAGTATTTTTTTCTTGAATGTTTC
Organism: Oratosquilla oratoria; assembly: GCF_046742065.1. Taxonomy (NCBI): domain Eukaryota; kingdom Metazoa; phylum Arthropoda; class Malacostraca; order Stomatopoda; family Squillidae; genus Oratosquilla; species Oratosquilla oratoria. The sequence goes on along the minus strand of NC_134782.1, from coordinate 74,322,116 downwards.
ACTGTATTTGGTATTGGGGTAGTTATGCTCAGCAGAGGACGCGGTCATTCCCTCTTCGTGTGTCACATTTAGGTAGATTTTCCAAGACATCTCTGGCGTGCGTGCTTACGTGACGAGACGCGCGAAGTCGAGGATAGAGAAGTGGCAACAGCGTATGTCTACTCGCCCTCCATCTCTTCCCTTTTTCCAATTAGTTTATCGCAGACATTTGTTGGCGTTCTTAGCTGTTATGTAATATTGTGAGTGGGTTAACTTACTTTTCAACTCGACTTGCCCCAGTTCGCCTTTGTATCGTTTTCTTTGTTAATGGAAGGATGTAATACTTGTACACTTGGCAACGTTGTAGACGCCCCCTCACCCTCATCTTTCCATACACCCCTGTGCATCGAATTTTCGCCAGATCCTATGAGAAAAACTGTAATCTGTCCAGGATGTGCCTGATTGTTTATATTATCCACTTATATTCCGACTAATGTTCATCCGGTGTGCTTAAAACATGGTATTTCTTTATACTTTATTTGTTGTTACAGGGGAATGGTCTTTAAATGCCGGCTGCTTTGTATGGTGTGTGCGTAACCTGAATACGCCATGGTTTTTATTACGTAATAGCCCCTTAATTCGGCAGAGGAGCATGTGTTTGTTGGTTCTTGCCGTTGGGAGAGCTGCATGTCGAAGTTGACCGGTAAGGTTGTAATGAGACGTGAATCTTCGGGGTTGAATGTCGGTCGGGTAAGCCCCTCCCCCCTCCCCTTTCCCCATCCCACTCTCCAACGGCCTCAGCGTGGGCCTCTAGCTCCCCCTCCCGCGGAAACAAACATACGCACGCACGCGGGTCCTTGTTTATAGGCCTATACAAAGTCCTGTAGATACATACATTTTTAGTGGCGTCTTCTTCATCGATCGTCACGGTGTTTCGTGACAATGCAAGTTCATAGTCTGCACGGTAAGAAAGCAGTAGGGTAAACCCATTTTACTTTCTTGTATATAAACAAGACAACCAGACAAACCCCCTTCATTAAATTTTTCCGTTACAAATTTTCTAGTATCCTCGTATATATCTTGTACATGGTAAATCGGTATTTTCGCGTTATTCTGCAATTATTCGGAATTCCAAAGTATACAGGTCCAACAGTTGGTTGATTTCATTGTGGGGGAATTTAAGATAATTGCGCACGTTTTATTGAAACGCTTTTTCCACACAGACGATGCTGTTTGCGTGCCTCTCGGTTTGCGATTCGCGCCTTGGGGGTCTTGGAATTTCCATTCACTTACAGCAAGTAGTATCCAAAGGAAATGAATTGGTTGACCACATTTCGGTGTTCATGTGTATAGTTACTCGAATTTGAATTCTTGTGCGTGAGGATCAGATACTGTGACATGTAGGCTCAGCCAACTCCAATACACGTGGAGGAGCCACGCATGGAAATTTTTGTTTTCTGTATTTCGCTATGGACCTGACCATCTCGCCGTATTAGGCCTATCGGAGGGAGAGTGAGGTCGTTACGAAGTTCGCCTCTCGAAGCATCTTTCCCGCTTGGCCATGAGGCGGTCTGTTTCCTGATCTATTCGTATTCAAGGTGCCTACGATCGCGCGATATGTTTGGATCGCTCAGTGTGGGCTGGACAACTAATGTGCCACGCTGTGCAGTGACAACGGCTGATGTACATGGCTAAGTAGGATACAGTAGAAGCCCGTATCATTATTTATTTAAAGCATTTGTTGTTTGAAGATCCCCCTGGGCTATCACACTGTTACCAAAGTGAGTAGGCTCCTGACACTTTTTTCCCAGTGAGGAACACTAATCTCTCAATAAGTTTGAATTACACCTTTGTCATGCACGCATCCTTTGCACACTTTTTTATATGTAGTAGTAGTAGTAGTGCAGTGACATTTGGAGACTTGCTCATCAGCGAAAACTGATATCGGCAGAATGGTTACAATTGTTCTCTTCATCATGACCTTTTTAAGTATAAAATTTGTGGATGAACATTTGTTCAGTTTCTGAGCGGTGTATCGGAATGGGCAATTTCATACGGTCATGTTGCGTAGTAGTGCAATATTTTGTCACAATTTAAATTTATTTTCATTGGCTTGCTATTTATCGATTGACGCAAGTTGGGGGAACTGTTTACATTTATGAAATTACTGTTTGTATGCAAGATGCTAGTCATAAATATGTGAATTTGTCTCGTTTCCATGTCTTCGGAGATGTTATTTTTGTGATGGTTGTTACTGTTTGCCAAACTTTTTCCAGTAGTCTGATATTGGATGGTTGGGTAGGTTGAACTGGTGGTAGGTAGGTAGGTAGGTGAAACCTAACTGGTCGGGCCTAAGGTGATAGTCGTCTGTAACCCTTGGCCTAAGTTGTAAAACTTAACTCCCATTGTGTGCGGGGACAACCTAACAAGGATGATGAAGGTGGTGTCTTTATTTCCCTTTGCGTCGTCATGCACTCTTTTCGAGTGCTTTGGGGATTCGTAACGTTTCATTTCAGTATGTGTTGGTTTACTTTCCTATAAATATTCATTGAGAAACGATTAGAGTAGGCGTTGTTTTGTGTGCTGAGTCGGAGACTATGTTTAGTAACTTATTTTTCTTGTTGTTTATTCGAAAATGTAATATCACAATGGACCCTCGTTTGATGAACACCAAAACAAGTTCTGCATAAATATTGCAAATCGAAAGCTGTTAAACTGAGGATGTGAATATCACTTCAATATAACTTCAGAGATGTGAGGTTAATCAAAGGTCGAGAATTTGCCCTTGGACAGTGGACAAGTTGTTGTCGAGGTCGCGGCAAGGTGGGTGGTGAGGTGCGTTGACGTTGACCTGAGTCGACCCAAGGCTAGATGGGGGGGACTTGTTTATAAGTTTTCACACAGAACTTTAAATGTCGAGTACTTTTGTGTATGTTAACTTATGTAGTACTATTTTTTGTACCCTGATGTCTGGAATGGATGAATACGTTCGGTATTCAATTCTTTTATTTTCCAAATGGTTTCTGCAGGTATTCTTATCACGTGTGCTTAGTGATTTGTTTTGCATTATGTAGTACTATGTAACATTGTAATTGTGCAGTGTCGAAAAGGTAACTGGGTAGTGTAGACCCAGTTTAGATTGTAATTTCGTTTAACGCCATTATACTTATTTTTTATCAAATTATTTGAATTGGCGGGCGGTAACCAAAACATAGGCTGTGTTGAGGGAGGTACCGCCTTTATATATAGAGATGTAGTTGAACGTGAGCGATCAAACCGCTAGCTGAATGAATAGCCAGGTGACCGAAGTAGGGACGAAGTTAATGAAGAGTTACAATTGCAAGGACCCAAAGGGAAGGGTGAGATGGGGGCCAGCAGAGCGAGTGAACACAAACTACCCAGGAATAACAGAAGAAGAAGAAAAAAAGGAAGGCGAGGTTGGTGTGTTCACCCGACTTGCTTCCCGCCCACAAAACCTGTACGATGCGTGGCTGCCAAGTGTAGGGATCTAGCCTTGGCCGCCCTTTTAAAAACCTTGCCCCTCGCCGCCCCATTGCAGTACTCCATAACTCTCCATCTCTTGGCAGCAGGGAAGTTAACACTTTAACATAGTCTACATCATAAATGCACCACTGTTGTGGAAGTACAACTAACATTTGATGTAATGGCTTGTACTTTTGGATATAGAGTGAATATATTACTTGTGTTTTGTCCTGGTATGTTATTAGCCCAAGTTTGGGTTGGGCTTCTGGATGCATTTTTGTAATGCTTGGTACCAGGCGCTCCCGTGGGCATGGTAAGGGTTGTATGTTGATAAATAATAAAAAACCTTTGGGTCCTTGGTGAGGGAGGGTGCACCGCATATTTTATAGTAGTGGTGATGGATACCAATAACGACGGGATGCGGAACTGAAATGATAAGTTCTTTTAGGTTTGTTACTGGCTACTTTTGAGTGCGAAATAGTTCAACACTCGGGGTATATTCCTGGGATTTCAGCGTTTGAAGCAACGCCATCCTTTGCACACTGAAACGTACAACAAAGATGGCTGCAAAACACGAGTGAAACTCCTACCATAGACAGATAGGGAACCAGGACGTGGTCGAATGCAGTAGGCCTAGAGCAGTCTTGGTTTGATTTGAAGGTACATTGGAGTTGGCAGCGACACGTGGAGATGAGCATTTTCGTTGTGAAGGTAGAGGGAGGGAGGTGGGTGGGGTGGTTTTCGTGTTTGGTTCGGTGCGTACGTACGGACTCGACTGTGTCGGGGGTTGTTGTACTCTGTTCGTTCGTTTGTTTGTGCTCTCGTGGCATTGAAGGCTGGGCCGAGATCCGGACCGCTGCACGTCCGGGCCACAGGCGGCAGAGATTAGCAAGGTGGCGAGGGTTCGGTGCTTTACTCCGGAAGTGTGTTCTGCAGTGGAATGAACGCTTAGTCATGGAGTGGGAACCTTAAACTTCGTGGAAAGTAACTGACGCAGGATGTGTAACTTAGCCGTCAAGGATTTACTGTTTTCCCTATAGGATGGATACTTTAGGTACGAGTCGTTCTAATAAGAAATTGATGCAATTGGTCAAGATACTTAAGATGGTGTGACGGGATGCAAGTTCGATGTTAATGTATTCACACCAACATTGTTGCCATGGTTGCGTGCAGGTAAATTGGTGAGGCATGTAGAGGTATACCAGTTAAACCTTTGCATTTTCACTTTTACCACCACTGCCTGTGTAGGCCGTAGCTGGCCAGCTATCCATGTAGGCTCGACCTCGTCCCACGTGTCTCTCTACCGTCAGCGAGCGGAGGCGAGTCCACTACCTGTGTTCTCCTCAGTGGTCTCAGCTATGCAGGTGACCCATCCACGTCCGTCCACCCACGCCCACACCTCGGTGCCTCCTCGATATCGTCCACGTTCCCTCGCTGCCCTCCCTTCACATCGAAGTTGGTGCAGTAAGGGTTGCGTCTTTCAGATCCTCTTTGTGCAGGTACCCACGCAACCACTAAATCACTACCACAGCGCAAGAGGCGCCTCGCCTTCGCACAGGAATGACGTTAAGGGTGGGGATGGGATCTATTTGTCATGTATCGATTGGTCCAGTAAAACCACCGCGTTTTTTAAATATTACAAAAAAAAAAAAAATACAGTTCCACAATCACCGTTGGCACTCTACCATATGCTCTCCATCCCCGGATTTTGTCTTCGTCGTCCTTGAATTCCTCCAAAATAACACTTTTTTATGTAAAAGGTACAACGCTTGATAGAATTCGTTTATATTATACCCTTACTGCCTGCCATAAAGACTGACCTTTCTCAATATAAAATTGTGAATGGCTGGCATAGAATGCCTGCATCCCTTCTGAAGTCTCAAGAGTTGCCAAAGCAGTACATGAGACAGTAGTACACTGTTCTTTGCAGGAGCCCTCCTATCACATAATGAACACAAGCCATCAGACGCAAAACAAAAATAATTCTAGCAGAATTCTACTAAGCTTTTTAAAAACTTCCCCCCAGAAATCAACCCAGCAGAGAAAATACTGAAGCCAAGCGAGAATTTAACCGGCAGGCCTACGTTCAGGTCACTACCCCGCATTAAAACAGTACCAACACTGGATCTGTTTGGCAGTACACGCACACACACACACACGCACACCATCAATCAATCTATTCTCAGATGCATACACGCGAGTACCCATAACACATTATAGTACAGTACATTGCTCCACAACTTTTACCAGAAATCAGTCTCTTCAGAGAAATGGTGGTCGTTGTCGGTTTTTAGGGGTCGCGGGTCTCCTCGCAGTTTTGCCCTGTTTTCGTAGTATTAAAGTATTTTCAAAGTCCCATCATTTTCGGGTTTGTTCACTTTGTTACTTGTACAATGTCTTGACCGATCAATACAATATTTTTCTTTCTCTCTTTGCAGGTAAGAAAGGACGTACTTGGAACTGGGCAGCTTAAATGGTTGAGTACGTGGTTTTTGTGCAGTCTTTCATACGTTTAGGAGGAGGACACTATTGTGCCCGCAAGAGTAACTACAAAAGGCAATACCTGCACGGCGAACCTCTTCGGTTTCACCTGGGCAGGGCAGGGTTGTGGTTTGTTAATCAGGTTCTCGAGCTTTTGCAGCCAAGGTCAAGGAGGGTAGGTGGAGGGGGGATGTTGCCCTTAAGAGGTGAAGTATAGCGTTATGTTTATATGGTGCCAGAACAAGGAAGGTGTTTGTTGGCATTCGGCCATGACCTTGGCACCGTTATGGTGAACATTGCAGGGGCGGGTGGCTAGTTCGCAGTATACAAAATTTATCCTGGTTTCCAGTGTTTACGATGGAACCGAGGAAGATTGGTTTACGGTGGTGGTGGTGGTGCTGCCATGAAGACCCGTCCGAACTGTTATCTTGGTTCCACCTCCTCTGCGGCCATCCACCCGCAACACCATTTGCCTTCGCATTAGTTCCTGTGAGCTGCAGTGTCGAAGCTGTTCGTGAACAGAGTTGTCATTTTGAGGCGAGGAGAGGAGGAAAGTACGGCTTATGGTTGGCCAGGAGGTGGCTGGGGAACTTGCACACTGGCATGTGTAACGGGAGACGGTATTCAGGCAAAGAACCGGTCCTCGACGGAGTTTGAGGGTTGGAGGAGGAACTGTGCAGACAGGGAACTGTTGTTCTTGTCATCTTGGTCCCCCGTCATGCAATGGTAGTGTATGATCTCGCTGCCTGACTCTAATACACGAATGCTTGGAGGGTAAGCAACACACACACGCACACACACACACACACACACACTCTCTCTCTCTCTCTCTCTCTCTCTCTCTCTCTCTCTCTCTCTCTCTCTCTCTCTCTCTCTCTCTCTCTCTCTCTCTCTCTCTCTCTCTCTCTCTCTCTCTCTCTCTCTCTCTCTCTCGTATTTGGTTGGTACTCTTGTATCTGGTTGGTACTCTTGTATCCCGTTTTGGTTTCCTTCCGGCAGCGTTCTTCATAAACGTCGTCCATAAAGTGATTGCTATAGTGACATGTAGTCCAAATGATGCACGCGAGGGAACGGGGACGCAAACACACACAGCAGTTGCGGAACTGCAAAACAACATGGGAAATGTGTGAATTCGCCAAAGTAGTTGGTTGAAGAACCATAAGTTAAAGAACACCTGTTTTGAGCTGGGCATTATTCTTAATGACGAAAAATAGAGGCTTAAATTACTAATATATCGATAAAAGATTTTATACAAGAAAAAATCCTCGCCGCGAGATGTAATTGGCCTTTTATAATGGACTGGTATATATTATTTGTTAAACTGACGAGTTGCAAACAAGTCGGCCATTTTCGTCATAACAGGGGAAGATTAAATATGTGAAAAATAAAATAAAGTAAGATATTCCAAGGATTGTGTGCATGGACAAACCAGTGGTATTTTACTAGTGTGTGAAACGGATGTTCGTGAAATTTGTACGCCGTCACAAATTCAGATCTATTATTAACAGGGATATGGAAATGGCTCAGCTGAGTAAAGTATAACGAGTGCATTCCGAATTGGTTATGGGTCGGTCACATTGCATTACGTGAGCAGTTGCCACTTAAGATAGCCCGGGTGTTGGTTGCCATGCAGGTAATTATTGTTGCTTATCTAATTTTTTGTACCATGCAAAACTTATGGAACGTTTTGATATGGAAGCAAGCAGTCGCCGTAATGATGAAACAGTATTATTTTATCATGAGTTCGATTGTAAGCTGTACGTACAAGGGTAGAGAGAAAAAATGTGGTCATCACAAGCGGAAGTGGTGTCATAGGAGTAGAGTTTAAAGCCGAAGAGGAATCTGATACAA
>NC_134782.1:74279322-74309322 GCF_046742065.1 Oratosquilla oratoria | reverse complement strand
GTTTCATAGTTTTGAAAATGCTGAAAGGTAGTAAATGCACTTTAAGATTGAAGTGCTGCAATGTAATCCAGTACCTGATAGTATGTACATCATTCTTTTTCATTGTAACATGTACCACAGTAGCAAAAAATTGTGTACTCTTAAGGTGATGTACAGTAGCGAGCATAAGTTAAGGGACAGTAAAACACTTTCTGAATAAATCTTTCTTGTAACTTAAGTATTTAATCAAGAGACCTGTAAACTGACACAGATTTACATACACTTCCATTATGAATTCTGATGAAGTTTCAAAGCAATAGATAGACCGGTTAGTAAATAAGTAGAAGAATAGTATAACAGTTACATTTCCATGTAGTGCAAAAGTTAAGGGACACCATCAAAAAATATCAAGAATATCAATAATTGGTGAACATACCCTTGTTCTGAATAACCTCATTGCATCGTTTACCACAGTAACCTATTAATGTTCTACAAAACTCCGGAGTCAACTTTTTCCACTCTTCTTCCAAATATTCCCATAGTTTGTCCTGTTTTTCTGGATTTTTGGCTTCGCACGTTCTCCAATGATCTTCCATATGTTTTCTATTGGATTAAGACCAGGGCTTTGGGCTGGCCAATTCATAACTGATATCCCCTCGTCCCTCAAGAATGTGGTAAAGGACTTGGCTTTGTGGCAAGGAGCATTATCTTGCATGAAAATGGGTGGTTGTGCAGCTGCAGCTCGTAAACTTGGTAGCGCATGCTGTCGAAGTAGCTCCTTGTATACAGCTGCATTTACTGTACCATGCAGGCGAACAAGCGGTCCAGGCCCGGCAGCAGAAATGGCTCCCCACACCGTCACACTACCTCCTCTAAATTTCACTGTCTTTTTGACGCACTTTGGAGACAACCTTTCACCTAATTTGCGTCTGCCATACTTTTTTCCATCAGACCCGATCACATTAAACTTGGATTCATCACTGAAATGAACTGTAGCCCACTGTGCGTCCGAGCATACAACATGTTCTTGGGCAAACTGAAGACGTAGTTTTTTATTTTTCTTTGAGATCAAAGGCTTCTCAGCAGGGACACGTGCCAACAAACCAGCTTGCTTCAGTCGACGTGAAACCGTAAATCGAGACACTGTGCAACTGGAAGTTTCACCCATCTCGCGAGAAATTTCAGCTGCAGTCTTAAAACGGTCCTGCATGCTCTGTCTCACCATCATTCTGTCCTCTCTCGCATTGGTTTTTCGAGGTCTGCCGGTCTTTGGCAAATTTTTAACGTTTCCTGACTGTTTGAATCTAGCTACAATGCGTTCCACGATACTGCGAGATCTCCCTATTGCACGTGAAATCTCTGAAAGTGATAATTCATCTTTGTGTAAAGACACAATGCGGTTTCTCTCTGCTTCAGACACTTGTTGACGTTTTGCAGGCGCCATGATGGATTTTAAGGCGTTCCAATAATGTACAAGCTTAAGCTATAATTGGCTTGATGCAGAAAGTCTTATAAATGCTTACAAATAAGAGTTAAATTGACATCAACAAGGTTTTTGGTTGCATTTTTTTATGTGTCCCTTAACTTTTGCACTACATGGAAATGTAACTGTTGTGCTATTCTTCTGCTTATTTACTAACCGGTCTATCTATTGCTTTAAAACTTCATCAGAATTCATACTAGAAGTGTATGTAAATCTGTGTCAGTTTACAGGTCTCTTGATTAAATACTTAAGTTACAATAAAGATTTATTCAGAGTGTTTTACTGTCCCTTAACTTATGCTCGCTACTGTATATACAATAATAACCATGTTTCTACCATGCACAACTATAGAAAGGATAGTGTTGTTTTCCTTTGCTTTGTTCATTCAATGGGGATGTGGAAAATGCTAGAATGTGTTATTACAATTTTGAATAGGCCTGATTAGAATTATTGAAGAGGAATTTTTGCACAACATTAAGTGGCTTGTAAGTCTTCTTTTCCGTCCACCTGGTACTATCTGGCTACTCGTGTTAAGTATCAATATAATTTCAGTATGACAATTGCAGATGTAGGTGCCCGAATGAGCTGGTAGATGATTGGTTGTTTCCTGGGGTCAATCTCAGTGATTGGTTACACGAGCCAAGATTTGCGGACTCCTGATTAGTCTTCACAACAATCAGCTGTATGAAGCACAGCTTATCCTTGTGTATCTTAATAGAGAACTTGCCCTAAACATATTAGGTGAAATTGTGCAAGTTTGTACAAGGCTTACACATGCATCTTGCTCTTGAGGTAGCCCTTGGCATTTGGGATGAGGCATATAGCTCTTGAACCACTCCATAATGATTCTCTATCCTTCAAACTTCAGCAGAACTCCTCTTTCCAGGCCTTGAACCCTGGTTCCTGCTTTAGACATCAGAAGATTTGCCAGAACAGACCCATGTTGAACACATGTTTGAAAAGTAGCCCTTCTCATTGATCATCATTTCATTGGGGAAGTGACAGGCAGTTTCCACATCAACAGAGCCATCCTCACCAGTACTTTTAATGCTCAGGTGGAGATGCACCTTTGAATTTGCCATCCACTCACTTCTGTAAATAACTCCTAATCTTTTATAGAAAGTGTGGCCACTAAAACATGTGGAGAGCCTTGGTCTTCTCAATAAATATGAAACTGTCCTCTGGAACTTTCATTGGGCTGTATCCTCCTGCCAGAGACTTTGCTGGCTTTCCATTCTTCATTTGGGGGAAAAACATTTTTTAGCTGTCTGTTGTGGGCATCAAATTGATATAGATCTTATGGAATTCCTTGCCTCAGATTGTGTGGATGGATGATAAACACTTTTTGCCCAAGTGCATGCACTACAGTTGTCATACAGTAGCCTACCACAGTACAACAAACTGAAACAGAAAATACCTTTAGATAAAACTAGGAGTGCAAAATAATCACGTAGACTGATCAATACTCCATAAGATGATCACTTAGTTTTGATCACATGATCAAAACATGTCACTTTTACTTGTCTCCCCCTTCCCAGTGATTCAAGGGTATATATTCTTGTCATAAGAACCATTTCAATAAAAGTGGTATTTGTAGGAGGGCCTAAGGACTGTTGCTAATGTCTGTAGGGCTGCAGAATTCCACTGTGTGAAATCTAAGGCAACAGGTATAATTAATAACTGTGTATGCACAGTACCTAGTTGTATACATGGTTGAAGAGAGAGAGTGGCTAGATGTTCTTTTGTATCGGCATGTGTCCTGATACACGAAAAGTATATTCATTGAAGCAGACACATTTTGTATTCTAAGGTATTATTTTTTCATTATTTGGCTGTTCATCCTTCCAATAAATGTATACAGCTCTAATTAAATTGTTTGTAATTTGTAATATAAGGAAAATTGGGAGATAGAATGTTAGCTTTCTGATGGAATTACTTTTGTTAATGTATCAACTTGTTAGGTTTGCTCATTGCATGTTATTATGTTAATTGAGCTTGAGGTGGATAATTAATTACATTATTTGCTCCTAACTAGATTTCCATTATTTTAAATTTATGTATTTATTGTATTTATCTATTTTATTTTTTCTTGCAGGGCCATTAAGTCCTTCCAACAAGTGTTATACATCGAGCCTGGGTTCAGTCGAGCTAATGAAGTTCATCTGCGCCTTGGATTGATGCTCAAAGTCCAAAATGACTATGAATTATCTTTGAAGCACTTTCAGTTAGCACTGAATGACGCTGGACCATGCACATTCTCAAAACTTGAAAGTACGTGTCAAAAGCTGGAGTAGGGTGGTACTGTTTTAGTGTGAAATTTAATGTTTGACATTGATGGTTCCAATATGTTAAGATCTTGTGATTTAAATAATTATTTTCAATATAATGGATTATTTTTTTGCAGTACGATTTCACATTGCACATCTGTATGAACTGCAGTCCAAGCATAGAGTTGCCAGAGAGTCGTATGAAGCATTGCTTGAAGAACCTGATCTACCCACTCACCTACGAGCAGATATCCAGCGGCAATTGGGATGGATGCACCACACTGTAGATGCATTAGGAGAGAAGACAACTAGGGAACACACTGCCATTCAGTACCTCAAGGCTTCCATTGAATCAGACCCAAAGAGTGGCCAAAGTCTGTATTTACTTGGACGTTGCTACTCTGCTATTGGGAAAGTTCATGATGCCTTCATTGCATACAGAAATTCTGTGGACAAATGTGAAGGAAATGCAGATACCTGGTGCTCCATAGGGTATGTATTTGTAATTGTTCCTGATGTCTTTTATCCTTATATGTGAAAGACATAAGCAAGTTCAAGGGAATATAAAGGGCAGCAACCAAATTGGTCCCTAGCATGGCAGATAAACCATATAAGGAAAGACTAAAAGCACTGGGTCTGCCAACTTTGAAAGATTGAAGAGAAAGAGAGGATGATTACAGTATTCAGGTCACTAAAGAGGATAGATTGTATTGACAGAAGACATCTCCTGATAAAAGATGGGAGGGGTTTAATAGGTTATGGGAGCAAATTGAGAAAGTTGACATGTTTAGAGGATGTGAATAAATAATGCAAAAATACCTAGCTTAGGAAGTGATATAGTCCAAGCTGAAACAATAAAAAAGTTTAAATCTAAATATGAGAATTGGAAATCAAGGATATAGATTAAGTTGGAACTGTACATGAATTTGAGGCTATGTAGGATAATAATTAGAGAATAGGAGACAGGACCCAACAAGTGTTGCTCCTTTTCCTGTATACTATGGTTAGGTAAATATGCACATGCACGCGCGCACACACACACACACACACACACACACACACACACACACACACACACACACACACACACACACACACACACACACACACACAACACACATGCACACACATAATGTGAGTTAAGAGAAAGGTGATAACAATGTAGGAAGAAATGCATGACAGGAATGAGTGGAGACACATTGAATTGGAGGAACAAGAAAGGAAGTGGAATGAGGATGGGGGAACAGGAAATTGAATAAAAGCTATAAAGGAAATATGTGAGAGAAAGATATAAGGGGAATTTTATTATTTTGGTAAGATTTAATCTATTAGGGGATAAGAAAAATAATCTTAGTTTGGTTATTGACTGAAAAATGTATGTATGTGCATGTATTAATGCCGTTTGTTTGACAATATTACATAGTTTTATATTTTTTCAGAGTACTTTATCAGCATCAGAACCAGCCTATGGATGCACTTCAAGCATATATTTGTGCAGTACAGTACGACAAAAGTCATACCGCAGCTTGGACCAATTTGGGCATTTTATATGAAACGTGCAACCAGCCAAGAGATGCTCTAGCTTGTTATATGAATGCAACTCGTGGAGGAAATAAAGCCATTAATCCAAACCTTGCTCCTCGCATAAAGTTCCTGCAACAGCAGTTAGCCAATGCCCCAATGCCTAGCGTGACCAACAAGCCCCGACAGCTGCTTAGCATTGAGGAGGCCTGGAACCTACCAGTGTCTACAGAGATGTCTAGTAGGCAGCAGCAGAACCAGCAAGTTGGGAGACAGGTCCAACCCTGTTTCCCAGCTGGAGCTAACCCTCATAGCCACACGCAAAAACTTCCTGCGCAATATGGTGGTTCAACCACTGGGACTCCAGGAGGCCCTCCACCCCCTCCATACCCTGTGCAGGGTAATGAGGCTAAACGTTTCAAGGCTGACCTGATTGGAGAGCAGCCAAGGCCTCATTTCTACCTGAATCAACAACAAATGCAAGTTTTACATTATCTGCAACAAAACCAAGCAAACTTATCTTTGCAACAGCAGCAGCAGTTACAGCAGTTACAACAAAGCTTCAGGCTAATGCAACAGCACCAGTTGCAGCTTAGACAACAGCAACAACTTCAGCAGCAGCAACAACAGCAACAGCAGACACCACAGGGGGTGCCTGTTTCACAAGTATCTCCAAATCTAGTTCAAACTCAAGGTTACGTACAGGGAGGACAGATAACTCGGCCAGGGGCACCACAGGGCACAGGAGCCCCATCTTATAACCAGCCACCTTCCAATGGTGTTAGTCGAACGTACATTATGGGACAGAGGCCCCAAACCCCAACTAGCAATTTCAGTGTGAGTGGCCAGACCAATCCTGTATATACTCAGGCTCCACCAGCTCCTGGGTACATAGGACAAACAGGAACCTATGCCAATGGTGGTGTTCCTGCAACTACAACTGGTTACACATACAACAATGGATTTAGTGGCAGCAATATGAATGATATACCTAAAGACCTTGCAGAGACAACTGTCAGTGACCAAGAGCTACAAGAACTTATCAGCCATAGAGAATTTGCGACATCTCTTGCTGAGGACTTACTGAATCGTCTAGCACAGGGTGAAGATGTGATTGAGGCTTTAAATAAGGCAGAGCTACCTGAAGTGGCTCTTCCAAATACACAGTTTTCATCTACAACAGCCAGTACTCCAACCACTACTACCACTCCAACTACTGCAGTTCCTACTGATGCAGAAAATGTGACCAACAATACAACTAATAATGGAAGTAATGCAAATAATGCAGCATTCATTAAACAGGAAGTTCCAGACCCCAAGGTTGAGACTTCACAGTCATCAGTGGATGTAAAACCAAGAGTTCATATTATTAATAAAAGCATTAAAACTGAGGTGGATAATGGAGAACCACCAATTAGTATTCAGATGGCATCAGGTGAAATTTTAGGTGCTTGCAAAGGCAGAGGACACATGGCACGTAACCTGAGTATGCTGTATGATAAACAAGTGCCACCTGTACCACCAGAACCTCCAAAGGTCACTCTTAACAAAGATCAGCTGTTGCCTCCAACGCCATCAGTTTTACTGGACAATAAAAAACTTGCCTTTTCACCCCAGCTCCAAGAGTTCTGTCTACAACACCCAATTGCAGTAGTGAGGGGTCTTGCTTCAGCATTAAGGCTTGATCTTGGTCTATTTTCAACTAAAACATTAGTTGAAGCTAATCCTGAGCACACTGTAGAAGTAAGAACACAGATAAAACAAGATGCAGATGAAAACAGAGATCCAGTGACTGATGCAAAAATGTGGGCTTGTGCAAGTCACAGATCACATACCACAATTGCCAGGTATGCACAATATCAGGCATCTAGTTTCCAAGAAAGTTTGAAGGAAGAGCAGGATCGGATTGCTGCTGGGACTAATAATAAACCTGAAGATAAAAGTAAGAAACGACCTCATAAAACAATAAAATTTGGCACAAATGTAGATCTATCAGATGAGAGAAAATGGAGGCCACAGTTGCAGGAGCTGACCAAATTGCCTGCCTTTGCTCGTGTAGTATCTGCAGGCAATATGCTCTCACATGTAGGGCATCCAATCTTGGGCATGAACACAGTACAGCTTTATATAAAGGTAAACAAGTATCTGTTATGTTCATAGATGACATGATAGATGGTTATATCATAATTAATTCTTTTATGGGTGTTTAGAAAGTTGTTGCTTGCTTTGTACTAACTAGGGAATTTGTTTTAAAGGTTCCAGGTTCACGAACCCCAGGCCACCAAGAAAACAATAATTTCTGTTCAATTAACATCAACATTGGACCTGGGGACTGTGAGTGGTTTGCTATACCTGATGCCTACTGGGGTGTTATCAGTAATCTTTGTGAAAAGTAAGTATTGTTTAAAGCAGTTGTTTCCACTAGTTTTTTAGAAGCATTAAGCCTTATTTGAAGGGATAGGTGATCAATTAACTGGTCAAAGTGTTATCCTTTATATACACAAAAGTCTTAGGTTTTGGAAAGGGAAACAAATGGGTGGTAGATGGGAGTGGAATGGGTTGGGGTGGGTAGGTGCATGCATGCATGCCTTAGCTGACTACCTTCCTTATAAGGGGGAAGAAGCCCATGATATAGGCTTGTTAGTTTTGTTACATGTATTAAAAATGTACATAAGTATACAAAAGGATCATTCTTCCTTACAAGGGAGGTAGCCCAAAAAACAAAGGCATAAAATCCACTCCCATCCACCTCCCTCCCTCTCTTATCTTGGGTCCTCCTGGATGATTGGTCATCTCTGCATCTTGCTCACTGCCTTGGGTCAGAAGTAGTATCGCAAGACACTGCACATCCACAGGAAGCCCGCTTCATTAAATTGGTAACCCCCCCCTCCCCTCTCCATCCCTTCATACAGATAGAGAGAAATCCCGTTAGGCTGTGTCAATTTATTTTTTCATACATGCTCCCTCACCCCCCCATCCCCACCCACTCCCCCTCATGCATCACATCATCATTATCCATACACAACCATTCTCCATTCACCCATATCGTTTGTCCTCTTACGTCCTTCCTCAACAAACAGTCCCCTCTTTCCCAATGCCCCATTTACCCCATCCTGCATCAGAAGCGATGTTGCAAGACACAGCACATCCACAGCAAGGCCACTTCATTAAATTGGCGACCCCTCTCCATCCCCTCTTGCAGAAAGGGAGAAGATGGGGAGAAATCCCTGTAGGGTGCATCAATTTATTTTTCACACATACTGTCCCACCCCCCCATCCCCCACCCACGCCCCTTCATGCATCACAGCATCATCTATACACAACCATTCTCCATTCACCCATATCTTCTCTCCTCTCCCGTCCTTCCTCAACAGACATTTCCCTCTTTCCCAGTGCCCCTTTTATCCCATCCTGGGTCAGAAACAGTGTTGCAAGACACAGCATATCCACAGCAAGGGCACTTCATTAAATTGGCACGCCCCCCCCTCCATCCCCTCTTGCAGAAATGGAGAAGACTGGGAGAAATCCCTTTAGGCTGTCAATTTATTTTTCTCACATACTCAGCATCATCCATACACAACCATTCTCCATTCACATCATCTTCTGTCCTCTCCTGTCCTTCCTCAACAGACATCCCCCTCTTTCCCAATGCCCCTTTTACCCCATCCATCCATCTCATCCTTGGTCACCCCCTCATGTTCACTCCTTACACCTCTGCCTTCCACATCTCTTGTACTAATCTTTCTTCATTCTTTCTTTCCATGTGTCCAAACCATCCCAATACTCTTTCATCAACCCTATCTCCCAATTCCCTTTCCACCCCTGTCCACCTCATCTCCTCGTTTCTCACCCTGTCCAGCCTAGTAACCCCTATCTTACTTCTCAGGCACCTCTCTCAAACACATTTAAACTCCTCTTCCTCTTATGTTCCATGTTTCTGCCCAGTACATTGCTGGTGGCACAATTATTTCTTCAATCTCCTCTTAGCATCCATTCCCAAATGTCTATTTTTCCTTACACTTTTTGTTCGCCCAAAGCATTTACTTGCTTCTCTCAATCTACATTCTACCTCCACCTCCACTCCCTTTTCCATCATATTTGCATACATACATACATACATACATATACCAAGGCTTTCTCCCCCTTACAAGGGGGTAGCCCAAAAGAAAAAGGCATAAAATCATTCCCACCCATTCCATCCCTGAATACACTCCAAACCCCTCCACCCTCCCTCTTATCTTAGCACCTCCTGAATGACGGGTCATCCCTGCACCTTGTTCACTGCCCTGGGTCAGAAGCAGTGTCGCAAGACACAGCACATCCACAGCAAGGCCGCTTCATTAAATCGGCGACCCCCCCCCTCTTTGTCCCCCCATTGCATAAAATGAGAGGACGGGGAGAATTCCCTTCGGGCTGCGTCAAATTTTGCTCACACATACTACCTCACCCCCCATCCCCCCGCCCATTCCACCTCATGCTATCACAACATCATCCATATACAACCATTCTCCATTCACCCCTATCTTCTGTCCTCTCCCATCCTTCCTCAACAGACATTCCCCTTTTCCCCAAAGCCCCCTTCACCCCATCCATCCACCTCATCCTAGGACGTCCCCTCATGTTCACTCCCTCCACATCTGCCTTCCACACCTCTTTTACCAGTCTTTCTTCACTCATTCTTTCATATTTGCACCCAAGTATAAAAATGTACATACATACATACATATACCAAGGCTTTTTCCCCCTTACAAGGGGGGTAGCCCCCCCCAAAAAAGGCATAAAAACATTCCCACCCATTCCATCCCTGAATACACTCCACACCCCTCCACCCTCCCTCTTATCTTAGCACCTCCTGAATGACGGGTCATCCCTGCACCTTGTCCACTGCCCTGGGTCAGAAGCAGTGGATGGATGGGGTGAAGGGGGCTTTGGGGAAGAGAGGAATGTCTGTTGAGGAAGGACGGGAGAGGACAGAAGACGGGTGAATGGAGAATGGTTGTATATGGATGATGATGTGATTGCATGAGGTGGAATGGGCGGGTGGATGGGGGGTGAGGTAGTATGTGTGAGCATAAAAATGTAATATGCAGATAACCTTCTGTATCTCACTGCACTTATGTCCTCTAATATGTTTAATTGTGATAACTTGTTCAAATTCTAGGAATGGAACAAATTACCTGCATGGCTCATGGTGGCCAGACTTACAAGAATTGTATGAAGAGAATGTTCCAGTATACAGGTTCATGCAAAAACCCGGAGACATGGTTTGGGTTAATTCAGGTATGTAATTGAGCACTTCAGTAGAGTAGTTGTGTGTAGTTCAGTTGTTCATGTATTTTAACTTGTTTACATATGTTGTATTAATTTTTTTTTTAACATGGACCAAGTTTTAAATTGAAGTTGACTGTGTTTCAGGTTGTGTACATTGGGTACAAGCAGTAGGATGGTGCAACAACATTGCATGGAATGTCGGTCCATTAACTGCTCGACAGTATCATCTTGGTCTTGAGCGTTATGAATGGAATAAACTGCAGAGCTTCAAGTCCATAGTTCCAATGGTTCACCTTTCTTGGAACTTGGCACGCAACATAAAAGTTTCAGATTCAAAGCTCTTTGATACAATCAAGTAAGTACTTAAATTTATACACGTAGATAGGTACATGCCTTTTGACTTGGCTGCCTACCTAATAAGGGGGGGAAAAACCCTTGGTATATAGATATATATGCATAGGCTAAACTACCATATTTAAAAGAGTTCATAGTAGTTTGAGACGATATATGTGGAGGAGGAAGATGAAAGTAATTGTGGGCTTCTGACCTGGGCAATGGGTGGAGGGACATTGATAGCCCTTCATCTACAAAAAGCTAATATAAAAGGGAAAATAAGTGAATGTGATGTGGGTGAAGGGTGGGTGCATGCTTTGGTTTGCCATTGCCTGTATAAAGGGGAAAAGGCCTTTTGGTATGTATGTATGAAACTTGAGGCAACAGTTATTATTACTTCCCATATAGATGTAGAGAGCAATCCTGGGCCCACCACAAAATACACATGCCCAACATGCTCTAAACCCATTACTTCGAGCAGACAGACAAAGGGCTCAGTTCAGTGCAATATGTGCAAAAACTGGGCCCACCTCACTTGTACAACACTTGCTGACACAAACCAATACACAAACACTTGGACATGTTCTACCTGCCCTCCAGTAACCCCAATCCCACCTCCCCAACCACAGCCAACACCCTTACCCACTCCCAATTTCCCTTTGCCCTTACCCCCGATTAGTACTCCCCTTCCTTTGTCCCCGATCTCTCCTTTCCCCCCCTCTGACCCAGATCCTACACCTTCCCCACTACCACCCCAACCTCAACCCCAAACGGCAACATACAACACATACAGAACACACAACATCAACATATTACAACACAACATTGACGGTATTAACACTAAAAAACATGAACTTGAACACTTTCTTAAACAACACAACATACACATTGCAATTCTACAAGAAACAAAATTAAGACACTCACACAAAACACCATCATTTCATAATTACACCACCATCAGACAAGACCGGACTGACGGCAATGGCGGTGGACTCATCACCCTGATCCACCATTCCATCTGTTTTGTGGACACAAGTGCCACAACCAAAATTCTCCTCCCTACCACAGATAACACAACAGAAACCCAATCCATTCGTATCCGCACAGGCAACAATTCAACACTAACAATAGTTAACATGTACATTCCCCCCCAATCATCCCCCACAGTTCCAACCACCTTCAGACCTCAACTCAGCCAACTAACCTCAATCCCCGACCTGATCATGGGTGGTGACTTCAACGCCAAGTCGTCTGCCTGGTTTGTCGACAACCCTGACACAGACAGAGGGCTTGATATACAGACTCAATTCGACTCATTGACTATCATGAACAACACGCATAATCATACACATATCCCATACCAAGCCCTCTACACTCCCTCCTCTCCTGATATCACCTTTTGCTCCCCCTGCCTAACCCCAACAACATCATGGAGAGTGGTCGGTGCCCTTGGTTCTGACCACCTTCCAATCATCATCACCACCAAAACAAGATGCACCCCAGCTGGCCACAGACACACTTACACCAATTACAAGAGAGCTAACTGGGAAGCCTTTAATGAAGAGACAGAACAACATTTTGAAACACTTAACAGTACACCAATCACAAACATAAACAATGCTGTGCACGCTTTTAATACAATCATACAAAACGCAGACAAGAGATACATCCCTAGAGGCAACAGAAAATCACACAACCCCAACTTCACACCAGAAATCCAAGGCCTCATCAGACAACGTGACACACTTAAACACGATACCCCCACACCTATCCCTCAAAACATAGCAGACCAAATACAAACACTAAACACTGTGATTGCCAATAAAATACATGAACAAAAAACACAAAATTGGCAAAACTTTATCAATACACTTGATCACAAAACAAACACCAGCAAATTGTACAAAACACTCAACAGCATCACACTATCCAACACTAACACTACACGCTCTCACGCAGCAATAATCACAACAACAGATAATCTACCCTCAAATAGACAACAAGCAAACGCACTCATACGTCATTTTGCACAGACGAGCCATCTTACATCTCACCCTGACGACCGACGCACCATTCGACGTAAGAAAGACTTTCCCACAGACTCAGACTATACACCCTTCATAGACAGTCAGACAAAACTCATAATGCATAGTCTCAAGCACTCATCTGCCTGTGGCCCTGATAACATAAGCAACATCCACCTAAAACACATTGGACCACAAGGTATACACGCACTCACAAACATTGCAAACTACAGCTATTCACACAACACTATACCCGACATCTGGAAGCATGGTAAAATAATCACCATTCCAAAACCGAACAAAGACCCAACAATCCCAACATCGCACCGCCCAATCACACTTCTCTGCACCCCCTCTAAAGTCATTGAACGCCTAATACTTAAACTTGTCACACCATATATTCCCCTTGCTGACTCACAACACGGTTTTAGGCCACTACACTCCACAAACACTCTTCTGACAAACCTCACACAAAGAATTTTAGATGGCATCAATTCAGATAGGCCCCACCACAGAACACTTCTTATAACATTGGACATTAGTAAAGCTTTTGATGCTATCCCCCGCCACAACCTAACAAATAAAATATATAACACAGACATGCACAATAACACCAAAAGATGGCTGGCCAATTATCTGGCAGGCAGGAATGCTCATGTGTCATATAATGGCCAATCATCGCACATCAGAAACATTAAGAACGGAGTACCACAGGGCTCAGTTCTATCCCCCACATTATTTAATCTATACATGCATGACTTACCCACGCCAGACACCTCAGAAATACAAATCTCTTCCTACGCAGACGACATAACAATCACATGCACACATCGTAACACAGACAAAGCTGCAGAAATAATCCAGCCTTACCTTGACACACTCAACACATGGTTCATCACAAACAGACTCAAAATAGCTCCAACCAAATCTACAGCAACACTTCTCACCAACTGGACAAAAGAACACAAATACATACCTCATCTCTACATCAACAACACTCTAATACCACACACAAACACACCGAAAATTCTTGGTGTAACATACGATACATCCATGTCTTTCAAACAACACCTCACAAACATAAAAAACAAATGCACACCTAGACTTAACGCACTTAAGTCAATCACTGGAACAACATTTGGACAAAACAAAGAAACTAATATAACAATATACAAACAATGCATACGCTCAGTGATGAATTATGCGAGTCCTGCATGGGCTCCTAATCTCAGTGAGACACACCACAACACCCTTCAAATCATACAAAACAAAGCCCTAAAAACAATTACAGGCTGCACAAATACATCACCTACAGACCATTTACACCATGAAACAAAAGTCCTCAAAGTCAAGGACCACCTCGACATGAGAGGCACACAAACACTTGCTGCAGCCACCACAAACACATCACACCCGCTACACTACATAGCAGAACACCCACACACACCAAGAAACATTAAAACTACACCCATAGACCTTTATTACACACAGATACTCTCTTCTCTTCCTCCACAACCACCAAATACCAGCCTCCGGAAACATATTCATAATCATATCACTCACCGCTCCATTAACACACTGAAAGACAACACACTGCTGCATGCCAGACCCCCTGATATCCACCCTTCTGAATCCTCTCTCCCACGTAAGGACAGAGTCCACTTGGCCAGACTGCGATGCGGTCACCACCCAGCACTTCTAAGCTACCAGAAGAGGCTGGACGACCGTGTTGTGAACAGCTACCCAGGATGTAACACTTCACCCCATACCATACAACACATAATGGAAGACTGCATTATACACAATCATGCACGCAAACAACACAACATACACTCTATAAAGGATTTGTGGGAAAACCCAGTTTCGGCTGTGGCCTTCCTTGGGGAGACGGGACTGCTCGGACAGACAGTCTAGGGAACGACAACAACAACAACAACTTCCCATAGACACACATTAAACAGTCTCATCAACCATTCTAATGAATTTAATGGAAGTTGATTATTTTAAATGGTGAACTACACTTGTATAAGTTATTTGAATTCATATTATGGTAAACTTTTTTTCTCTTCAGGGGCTGTTTAATGCGAGCAATACGCCAAGTGGGCTTGTCTCTCGAGTTTGTTAAATCTTGTGGTTTGGAAACTAAGTTTCATGGACGAGCGAAAAATGAAGCATCACATTATTGTGGTATATGTGAAGTTGAGGTAAGTTTCCAATATGTTAATTTCATGAGGTGTTTGAGAAATATGAATACCTGTTACAAGAATAGATCATGAGAAATGTGGAAGTGAAGCAGATTGGGCATGGGAAGAAAGCAGTATATAGGAAAAGAAAGTGCTGAGGGGGTTTGGTATATGAAAAGTGATTGCAGGAAGGGAGTGAGCTGAAACAGAAGACTTAGAAAGAGATTGATGAAGTGGCTTTGGGTAAATGTGGTATGTTCAGCAAGGAAGAAAGTTGGGGGTATGGGAATTAATGGAGGTAGATTGTTAATGGATGTTGGGATGATGCAGCCTGAAGCGATTTTCTAGTTTCATAATTTTTTAATACACGAGGAAAATGATTGCCATGTGAAGCAGTGGGAGTAAATCGGTTTCAGCAGTTGGCCTTTGCTATGGAAGAAATGTGGCTTGCTGTGTTGCATGTAACCCAAGAAATGTGATGAGGAACAGGATAACTATTCATCCCTCAGGTGCATGTGGGAAGGAGGGAGGGAGGTTTTAAATGGATTTTATTTTTGATGTTGGTTTGTACATTGGAAGGCATAGGAACATAGAGTAGACTTGAGGAGAACACAAAGAGGTATTAGGGCTTCGTGTCATAGGAATATCTGTTGATCATGGAAATAGGAGGGCAAGAAATGTGTAAATGGAGTGGAGAGGGGTTGAATGGATGAGAAATTGACAATGCCCAAAGGGATTATCTCTTATCAGCTCTGTACATTCAGGAGTGGTAGAGTGGGGGTGGGGTTGCCTTGTAATGACCTGTTGGCCCTGCTGTATCTTGCTGCATTGCTGTGAACCAAAGTAGTGGGCAGGGGACAGGGATGACTTTATCCACAAGGAGCCAAAATAGAAAGGGCAACAATGAGTGTGGTGTGGGTGAAGGTTGTATATATGCTTTGACTTGGCCACCCAACCTGTAGGGGGGAAGGGCCTTTTGATACATGTGTGGCAGTAATGCCTTTATTCAAAATGTTAATGATAATATTGTTGATTAGGGAGCATATTTATATTGATTGCTATTTACCTTGCAGGTGTTCAATGTATTATTTGTCAAAGAACAAGATCGTCGACATGTGGTCCACTGTGTTGACTGTGGGCGTCGTCAAAGCCCTCGTCTGGAAGGCTTTGTTGTTTTGGAGGAATACCATCTGAAGGACCTCTGTCAAGTATATGACAACTTTGTTCTTCATCCAGTAAGTTAATTTCTTGTAGAGGACTAGTATTTTTGTTTTTAGCCCCTCTCGTATATTTTTTTGCTCTTGTATAGTTGAGACATAAAATGTACTTAAGTCTGGCTACTCCCCATATAAAGTGGATTAAGGCCTTGCTTGTGTATGTTTGTATAGTATAGATAGAACATTGGCAGACAATTAAAACTCAGCCTCTTGTATTGCAGAACCAAGGGACTGTAACAGGAGGCCATCAGGTTCCAACGCCCTCACCAGTCTCAATGAGTTCAAGCCTAACGTGACCTCACCCACACACTATAGGGGCCTCTTCTTCCTCCCTTACTCTCCATGCCAACCTTGGTTATGTTGGTTGATGGTTGCTCTGTTTAGGGCTGTAGTGTGTTGACACCTTTACTGTGTATAATGAGACAGATGATGCTCCAAAGTGTTTGAACATGGATGACAAGGACTACACCTGCTGCCTAGCAGAGATCATATCGAGTGAAGTTGGTTTACATAAGTGCTGTGGCTTTGGCTCAGGTGTGGTTCTATGGTACCATCAACCAAGGACACTTACAGCTTCTGTGTTGTGCAGTTGAGCAAGAAGCTGTTTTGGGCATTAAAGTGAAAACTACTAGTGATACACAAGCATTTCTATGGAGGAAAACCACCTGTGTTTGATTGCATAATACATTGATCTCACCTGACTCAAGGATTACCAGCAACGTGAACCATGATGGAGCTTAAATATTCAGGCTTTGGGTAAGATGTTAAGTGGCACCCCAGTGAATCCTTGTTAATAAATAATGTACCATTACAAAATCTGGTATTGGAAACTGACAGCTGAATGACTGCTCCTCTTCATCTCTGGCAAATAATAATTTTAGGTGTAGGGATGTAGTGACTTGTGGTTAGTCACTTCTATTGTGAGTGTTATTTATTTTATCTAAGGACCAAATGTTGCATTTGGTTTAAGAAAGTTACCAGGCAAGAGACTGGCTGTATGTGTAGTGTTAGTATAGGAGTGTAGTGTGCAAATTGCAGCCACCCGTCACTGCCATGAGTTGACCATGTGATAGCCTCTTAACTGCCACCACCATGCCACACTGGCCAAGGTCTACTGCCATCACCACCACCTCCCTTCCTGCCTCTCCCTAACAAGAGGGAGGGGCCATCACATCCTGCTTGCTGAAAACAGTCATTTTCTAATAGTGACTGTGATGCTTGCATAACTGTGGCTACAATTCCTCCAGATACGGGATGAAGATTGTGAAGTGGATGTCGAAAGTCTCGCTGAGCTGTGCTGTGCAGGGCCTCTTTGATTGTTGAGAAAAGGAGTTTGCTCAACATCCCGTACCTGACCTGTTTCACAACCGTCCCCACCAAGGGTTGGCCACACTTGTCATCTCTTTGGGCTCATAGTACAATCAAGTATCCAAATGTTAGACAACAGGTTTATCAGCTGGATATTAGCTGGTATTTTATGCCATCTAGGGTTAGTAAATGTTAGATGATGTTGCTGGTATTGGGTAGAATTTATTAATTTCCATTAAAATGATATGAGCTTTAGCTGCAAAATAATGTTCTTTGTCAGTATGTTGCTGCACAATCAAAAAGGATATATGTGGGTCATTGGGAACATAATACAAACATAATATGTGTATATATATATTATATTATATATATATATGTATATATGTATATGTATATGTGTATATATATATGTATATGTATATGTGTGTATATATATATATGTATATATATATGTGTGTGTGTGTGTATATATATATATATGTATATATATATAATATATATATATATATGTGTGGATATATATATATATATGTATGATATATATATATAATATATATATATGTGTGTGTGTGTATGAATATATGTATATATATGTATGTATATATAGATATGTATATATATAATATATATATATATATAATATACACACACTGTGTATATACATATAACCTCATGTTTGTATATGTACCCTGTGTACATACATATCTATACACATACATACACATGTATACATATGGATGTGGGGTGTTTGTGGACTAGTGGTAGAGCATGCATCTTGTAACTCTGGTACTAGAGTGGTGTACTATCAATGCTGCTTTTCCATGTAATTGAACAAGTGTCAGTATGAACAAATTGAATTGTTGAGCATGCCACTTGTCATGAACACAGAAAATTGGCTCTGCCTCTCCTAGGAGTTAAGAATTGGTTTCTCTTGAAAGAGTTTGGGGGGGGGGGGAGCTATCTTGTAACATGGGAGATTTATGTTGATGATTATTTTATTTTATTTTATTTATTTATTTATTTTATTTATTTTGAGGGGTGGGGGGGTCCAACATCCACAGTTGTCCTTTTGCATGAAAAGAACAGCCCCACATGCTTGGAAAGGAAGTAGTGGAATTATATATGTATTGTATACTCAAGTTTCTTGTGCATGCTAGAATTGTTGACTATATAATAAGTGGTGTTTGATGCACGCGCACACACACACACACACACACACACACACACACACACACACACACACACACACACACACACACACACACACACACACACACACAGAGCTTGATGGCGCGGTGGTAGCGTTTGCAGCCGCCACTATGTCTGCCTGGGTGAAATTTCAGTATTGCTGCACTATGAGTTGTTACTCCAACTCTTGTAGGTAGGGAGTTGGGGTGTGTGTGTGTGTAAAGTCACAGCATTACCCATAGATCGGTCTTATATTAGCTCTAAGCTCTCTTCCATGAGGGAAATAGCTGTCGATCATGAGTCCAACACATGATCCAAGACCAAGGTGAATCGCACATCCCTACATGTGTGCATTTGTATATGCACATGGGTTGCTGTTGTAGTGGTTATCATTGAGGGCTCACATTGGTGCAGACTAGATCAATCCTAGCTCAGGGCTTGAAAGCTCCACCAAGATTTCAAGTCCCCTTTGAACAAGGGGAAGGATGGGCGAGTCATGATCTACATAACTATGTACAAGCTCTGAGCTCTTATATTGGAGGATAATGTTCAGGCAGTCCATTGTCCCAGTTATCTTGTGGGAGGTCCATGGCTCCCAGATAAGCAACTGGAATAACCTATAAGTTACTCAAGATAGAAATGTGTTGTTGTATGGGGTATGGCTAGGATGGAGCATTTTGTGGCTGGCATTTTCTCTGTTGCGATTGTTTATAGCTGGGTGGTATCCTCAATACATTTGTGTTAGTGTAGTTCTTGCTTCTTTTGGGAGGGATTTTTCTGAAGGGAAATGTAATAAGGGGTATGTACATGTCGTATGATCTGGGTGTGAATGTGCTTTTGTTTGGATGTGTTGTGTACATGGTGTAGGTTGAAGGATTAGCACATTCAGTTATACTGTTGAATGTTTCTTTGATTCAAGGTTGTCTAGTGATAAATTTAGTGATGATTTTAGATGGAAGACCTCCATTCTATTATTTCTAAACCATTATTGTTTAAGTAGGCTTGGGTGTTTTTAGTAGCTATTTTGTAGTTACTATTTGGGGCTATCATGAGGCCATCTGATTAAGCGAGCACTGTGGTGTTACGTTCTTCATCTGGTGTGAGTAATGCTCCTTAGAGGATTCCATTGTACAGTCTTTTAGTTTCAGAAATTTAGTTGATTTAGGTTACTTTGCACTGTCTGTTAAGTAGTTTGAGTCATTTTTGTTGTGGATGTCTGTACAGTATACATGATTTTGTAAGTATGTGTCTATGAATCTTATCAAATGCCCATAAATGTCTATTACTGTCATGACCATTCTGTCTTGGAGGATAATAGCTTTTGATAAAAAATGCAACAGATGATACAAAAAAATGGTGAATCACTCAACATATGCATATGTGTACACACACACACACACACACACACACACACACACACACACACACACACACACACACACACACACACACACACACACGTGTGTGTGTGTATATATATATATATATATGTATGTATGTAGAGGGTAGCAGTCTATATATAACTTCATTATATATATATAATATATATATATATATAATATATATATATATATATATATTCTTTCCTTGGGTATAGTTCTTTTGGGTTCAGATGCTGCTCTCATCAGTATAGGGTTCCTCTGTAGTCTTACCAGCCACCACAGTTATACCAAGGGAAATTGACACCCCACCCCCTTCTCTCTTCCATAAAGCTTACAGGTCACATATACACCCACATGCATGCATGCCTGCTGTCAGAAGTTCATATGTTTATGTTACTCTTACATTACTGACCAAAAATGTATGTAAGCAGTATTCCCATAAACAACTACAAAGAACCTTTATTATAAACATATATTTATAAGAACGGCTCATGATTCCAGATTCGTGTTGTACCAATCTTACCAAAAGTTGTCTAATGATCTTAGGATCTAAGTTACAGATCACTGCCCAGTGCTGTATGTTGCCTTTTACCTTTGTGTATCACATTTATGAAAACCACTGCTGATAAGTATAGATATGGATCAAAGCCCATGGTTGTGTCTTGGGTGAAGGGTGTGGCCAGCACCTGGTGTGATGGAAAGACTAAAGTTGCCACATCCTATTCTTCATTTGTACCCCATCATTATGTGCCTAGGATGGAGTTTGGCTGCTTTGCTGTTTGGTAAGTGTGGACCTTGGTTTGTATGGAAGGTCATGCTTTTTGTAAGTATGTCATTAAGTCTCGACAGGTTGACAATTTATGCCGATTTCAAGCAAGGTTACCAAACTGTCCTCCCCTTCTTAACGGAAAGGCTGTGCTCTCAGAACCCCTACTTGTCCATTGTCACATTATCTGTACAGTTTGTAATACCACACATTCTAGTTGTCACACAGTATTACACATTTCACACATTTTTATTTTATTATTCATTTTTTAATTCTTTAAATCATCAACATAAAACATCCCTCTCATTAGTTTAAATCAACATTACTTTTTCATGGGAGAGAAGCAAAT
The DNA here is from genome assembly GCF_046742065.1 of Oratosquilla oratoria. Lineage (NCBI taxonomy): Eukaryota > Metazoa > Arthropoda > Malacostraca > Stomatopoda > Squillidae > Oratosquilla > Oratosquilla oratoria. The sequence continues at coordinate 74,288,051 of NC_134782.1, read as the reverse complement.
AATTTTCTTGATAAGAGTTGGCTGTAAATTCATTGCCTATGTATTTTATTTTGTATTTTTTTCTGCTGGGCACTTTTGTCTGTGGTTAAGTTTATTTATGTTATTTAAAACATATGAAAGTTTATGTGTATCTAGTGTATAGATGTCCTTTTTTCACCTCTCACACATGGTAGGTAAAGGATGGTAGACTCCAATAATGAGTTTTGCCCTGGTGTGTTATTGTGTATTTGTACATTGGAAATTTGGGCAATGGGAAGCCTAAACTCTTTTATCAGTAGTAACAGGGACTGTATCCTTGTGCCTGGCCACTACCACAAGCACTACCAGACAGACATAGACTGAAAACAAGGTGGGAAGATTTAGATGCAGTGAAGTGGAGTGGCTCTGCACATAGGTTACTTGTTCCATCAGGGATCTGTGCTGACTCGAGTGGTGCGTCCACGCTGCCAATAAAATGTAACCTTTAGCAACTGTGCCTGTCTTTAATCCATTGATTATAGAGTAAGGTTTTTCTTCGGTATCAATAACTACGGGAGACCACAAAAAGTGGGCTGGTAATTGGAGCAGACTCCCACACCAAAGGACCTACCTAACTGCTCCCTCCTCAGTACATTGTGTGATGGTGTCACCTGCCCTCTACCACTACACTTGGTGATTCAGTACAGCAAAGCATATCCTTTCCTCAGCAGGGGTCAAAAACTGAAGCTGGTTTACCCCCCTGTTGCTTCACCATAAGACAGAATGGAGCACTGAGAGTGATGGCAGGATGCACTGGGGCCACCCCTATTGCATGCTTGCCCTCCCCATGAAGTGCCACATGAAAGTAACAGGAACACGATTCTGTCAGAACCCAAAACACTTCCCCCCCCCCCTTCACATAACATTTTGCAAGCACCATCAGCAGAGTGCAACAAAAAAAAGCTACACCAGTAGCCTCAGGCATCTATAATGGCTTACTTTCTATACCACACAAAACATCCACACGGACATATAACACACTCTTATTACTAAAACCCTTCAAGAAAGGCTGCCAAACTCTGTATTTCTGACACCAACCCCCAGACATAAGTCCCACAGAAAACACTCCCACACCTGACGAGAACCATACGAGCACACCTGCACTCAGGAACCATCACTAAAGCATTACCCAGAGTGGCCTGGCCACAGATCCCAACTGCCCCAAATTCTACAACCAGACAGGACACAGAACACTTCATACTACAATGCTCCACACTAGCAGTCCTGCAGACAACAAAGCCATATATCCTAATGACTTATGGTCCCACCTAAAGACTGCAGTCTCTTGCAAGAGACCAGAGGCAACAGATCAAGATTAAAATGGGAAATTTAATGTATGGCCATACTAGGATTTGGTGCTAGGCAGGGTTCAAATTACTTCCACTCCTGACCTTTGCCCCCAAGTAGTGACACTGACCTGCTCGGCCATTTTGTCAATGATTCAGTTTAATATTGCAAACCTCTCCTTGTTGGGAGGCTAGGTACCCCTCACAGAGGACTTTGTAGTAATGCTTTAACCCAACAAGCATCCGAACCAGGACAGCAAAAATATGTATTAAATTTTGGTCTATGTTAATGCTCAAACAGTTACTCTGAAGTGGGAAATAGTTACTCAGTGGAATGACAGTAGGAATCCATATACTGTGCCCACCCTTGGAATTGGTTGTATTTGTCATTAGCAGACAATATTCTGCAAGATGGCAGCATTTATATATATATATATATATATATATATATATATGTGTGTATGTATGTATATATAATGAAGAACCCACAGTCAGAATAAAAGGAAACTTAGAAGAAAGTATAACTTCTATATTTCGGCTAATAGCTATAGTCCTCTTCAGTAAAGTACAGATTACAAGAATTTGCAGACACACAAGTACAATTGAGATGTGAGTAAAAGGGGAACAGCAGAGCTAAAACAGGACAATCCATCGCGCAGGGCAGTTAGGAGATGTGTGGGTGGAGGAGTGAGGTCAAAAGGGAAGTGGGCTGGGAGCAGGGTCAGGAGGTTGATAATTCTTAACCAAGCGGCTCACAGCTAGCCATGAGATTATGTCCGGGGACCATTGACCTTTGGAGATGTTCAAGTTAGGACATTCTTCGATTAAGGCTGATTCAACAATTTTTCTTCTAAAGCTACTATTAGACTTCAAACAAAATTTTGGCTTTGTCCCAGTCGAGACTTATTTTTGGTACTGACGTGTTGGAACACAACGGAATTTTCTTGGGCATACCTAATGGATCTTTTGTGCTCCAGTAACCTGGTGTTAAGATCCCTTCCGGTCTGACCAAGGTACACTAAATCACAATCTTTACAAGGAAGGCTATGCACTCCTGGGGCCTCATTTCCCTTTAACCTTTGATGAACATTAACAATTTGTTTGTGTACAGTGTTAGGGTAATGGTAGGCAACTGTGAGACACTTGTTGGGAATTAATTTAAAAGGACTGATGGAGTTACAATAGGGGATTTTTAAAACATCTTTGAAAGAGGGTTGTGTGGTGGGACCTGAATTTTTAAGGTAGCTGGCTCTGGCCTTGCTGAGGGCTTGATCCAGGAACCAGGATGGGTGTGCCAAATTCAAAAGTTGCCTTTTGATGAGGTCAATCTCCGGGTCCAAGAATCTGGGACTACAAATCCTAAAAGCTCTCAAGAAAAGGCTGGAGGCAACACTCTTGACTTTGTTGGGATGGTTGCTGAAAAAGTGGAGATAGCTAGGTGAATGGGTGGGTTTTCTATAAACTGAAAAATAATTTTCCATCAATCCTTCTAATTAAAATGTCTAGAGAAGGGATCTGATGACCTTCCCATTCTGTTTTGAATTTGATGTCAAAGGATAATTGGTTCAACTTGTCCAGAAATACCTCAAATGCACCCCACCTATCATCCCATGCTGAGAAAATGTTCTTTACAAGCATTGTTGCAAGGGCCAGCAATGAAACAGGTGGTACAGTTTGTGGGTTTATTATTCAGTAGGTTATGCGTACAGAGGGGGCACATCAAGTACCCAAGAGGTCTACAGAGCAACTGTCTGTGGGAGAAGGTGCTAGGTGCTGTAAGCACACATACAAGGTAAAGATAAATGTGGATAAAAGTAAGGTGATGAGATGTACAAGGGGTGAAAGTGGCAGTAGACTGGAAGTGAGCATTAAGGGAGAGCGACTGGAGGAAGTGGATAGTTTTAGTTACATGGGTGCAAATGTGGGAGGAAAAGGTGGAGGTAGAATGTAGATTGAGAGAAGCGAGTAAATGCCTTGGTGGATTAAAAAGTGTAATGAGGAATGGATGCTAAGAGGAGACTGTATGAAGGAGTGATTGTGCCAACAGCACTGTATGGGGCAGAAACATGGAACATAAGAGAGGAAGAGAGAAGGAGTTTGAATGTGTTTGAGATGAGGTGTCTGAGAAGTATGATGGGGGTTACTAGGCTAGATAGTGAGAAATGAGGTGAGGAGGAGAACAGGGATGGAAAGGGAGTTGGGAGATAGGGTTGATGAAAGAGTATTAGGATGGTTTGGACACATGGAAAGAATGAGTGAAGAAAGACTAGTAAAAGAGGTATGGAAGGCAGATGTGGAGGGAGTGAACATGAGGGGACGTCCTAGGATGAGGTGGATGGATGGGGTGAAGGGGACTTTGGGGAAGAGGGGAATGTCTGTTGAGGAAGGACGGGAGAGGACAGAGGACAAGGGTGAATGGAGAATGGTTGTATATGGATGATGATGTGATGCACGAGGTGGAATGAGCGGGTAGATGGGGGGTGAGGTAGTATGTGTGAGCAAAATTTGACGCAGCCCGAAGGGATTTCTCCCCGTCTTCTCCTTTTATGCATGGGGGGACGGAGAGGGGGGATCGCCGATTTAATGAAGCGGCCTTGCTGTGGATGTGGTGTGTCTTGCGACACTGCTTCTGACCCAGGGCAGTGGACAAGGTGCAGGGATGACCCGTCATTCAGGAGGTGCTAAGATAAGAGGGAGGGTGGAGGGGTGTGGAGTGTATTCAGGGATGGAATGGGTGGGAATAATTTTATGCCTTTTCCTTTTTGGCCACCTCCCTTGTAAGGGGGAAAAGCTTTGGTATATGTATGTATGTATATATATATATATATATATATATATATATATATATATATATATATATATATATATATATATAATATCAAATCGGCCATCCTGAGTCCACTGCTGAAAAAAGGACTCCTTCATAGCATTCCATGATTCACACGACCGCGCCATCCTCTGCCACGTCACTTCTGCAAACTTCTCAATCTCGTCTCCACCTGTCTGGTCTCCCTCTTCCACGCTTCCCATCTCGTGGGGTCCACTCAGTTACACACTTGCTCCATCGCTAATCAGTGGTTCGCACTAACTTACCTGCCCAATTCCACTTTCTTTTACTGCTTCCACAATATCTTTCACTCTACTAAGTATTTCAGCGGCTTTGACCCATCGTTTTTCGCTCATATTTCCGAAATAATCATTCACATCAGCATGGTATATTAGCACAGCCTAATTCACACCCTGCCCTAATGTTTGACGTTATAGTGCATTCACAAGTGTATTTAATTACGGTGTTTACTCTTGATATTAAGTGTGTCGTAGCCGACACCCGTGAAGTAAATCGAACAAGTGAAGTTGGGATACACGAGGTAGTTTGTGATGACGTCACGACTTCACATGTTCGATTTACTTCACGAGTGTCGGCTACGACACACTTAATATCAAGAGTAAACGCCGTAATTGAATACAACTTATGAATGCACTATAACGTCAAAAATTAGGGCAGGGTGTGAATTAGGCTGTACTAATATATCATACTGATGTGAATGGTTATTTCGGAAATATGAGCGAAAAACGATGGGTCAAAGCCGCTGAAATACTTAGTAGTCTGCTCTCTCACCCAACTTGCTCTCGGTTTCTCAGCGTTATTCCCATCATTGATCTCTCCATTCTCCTCTGTGCTGTCCTTAGTTTTGTTTCCATTCCCTTCGTTAGTTTCCAAGTCTCACACCCGTAGATTATTGCTGGTAGAATGCATTGATTGTAAACTTTACGTTTCAAACATAAAGGTAGAGCGTCTCTCAGGATCTTATACTTACACTTTCCAACCAATTGTAATGCGTCTTTTTCATTATCATAATCTTTCGTCACTTTCACCATCTGGCCTATGTAATTATACTCTTCAACTTCCTCAAGTCTCTCATCATCAATTACAATCTCTTTACTTTGAAATATCGTATTGAACATTACTTTGGTTTTACTTTTATTCAATTTTAAACCTACTTTGACACTTTCCTTGTTTAGATCACTCAGCATATCTTGCAAGTCTTCTGCTCTTTCTGAAATAAGAACAATGTCTTCCGCAAATCTTAGGTGTTCAAATATTCGCCATTAACCTTTAAACCTTTCTTTTCCCAACTCAATCTTCTGACAATATCTTCCAAACAAGCTGTAAATAGTTTCGGTGAAATTGTATAGCCTTGCCGTACTTTCTCGATCTTGATCCTTTCTGTATCTTTATGTAGTCGAATTATAGCGATACTTTTCACATAAATATTTTCTAAAACTTTTACGATCTGTTCGTTTGTACTCTGCTTGCGTAGCGAGTTTAGTATTGCTATTTGTTCTACCGAGTCAAAGGCCTTCTCGTAATCTACAAAAGCTAAACACAGAGGTATATTGTATTCTGTTGTTTTGTCGATTACCTGGTTTATCGCCTGCAAATGGTCTAGGGTCAAATATCCGCCCCTAAAGTCTGCCTGTTCTCTCGGTTGATTTCCATCTAAAACTTGACTTAGTCTATTTTTAAGGATCTTGGAGAATACTTTATATACATTTGATAGCAAGCTAATCGGTCGGTAGTTACTAAGGTCCTTCCGGTCTTTTTTATGAAGCAAAATCACTATAGCATTGCACCACGCATCAGGAACGCTTTCTTGACGTAAGCACTGGGTGTACAGCTCGGCTAATTTAATATGAACTAATTTCCCTGCGTCTTTCAACAGATCTATCGATATACCATCTTCCCCAGGTGCTTTTCCTCGTTCCATATTTTTTAGAGCAAATTCTACTTTGTAATCGCTGGTACGCTACTAACGTCTACACATGAATTTACTGATTCAACTACGGTCTTCGACGAGTAAAGCTCTTGGTAAAATTCTTCTACTCTTTTTACCATTTTGTCTCTACATTTAATTATTTCTCCATTTCTATCTTTCAGACATATCATTTGCTGTCTTCCTAAAACATGTTTGCGCTCGGTCACTTTAATGCTTTTACCCTTCCGAATAGTTTCATCTATTTCATCCATGTTTCTCTTTCTTTTCTCTAATCTCTGGCTTTTGTCGATAAGCTTGTTTAGTTCTACTCTTTCTATTTCGTTTCTCCTGCTTTTAATCTGCATGGTCCTTCTTCTTTTAATTAGGTCATGTGTAGCTTGTGAGTATTTGTTTTCTCTAATGTTTTTTGCACTTCCTACTTTCTCTGCCGATTCTCTAATGATATTCACTAAATTCAAATTAATATCTTTCACGGTGTCCTCATTAGTTCTTAGAGCTTCGAATCTATTTTTACTTTCAAACTGAAATTTCTTATTATTATCCTAAACCTTTGCAAAACTTATTTTCTTAAAATTAGTTTATTTCTCTCTGCTCTGAAATTGAATTTAGCTGTGCAACATACCATTCTATGGTCACTACCTATGTTGACTTTATTTATCACCGTAACATTGTTAACGATTTTGCTCTCATCTCCTAATATAAAGTCTATTTCGTTTTTTGTTGTTCCATTTGGACTTCACGTCCATTTACGACCTACACGCTTTTGGAAGAAAGTGTTCATTATCCTCATGTTGTAGTTCTCTGCAAAATGGACTAACATCTCGCCTGTCATTTATTTCACCTATTCCAAACTTACCAATGCACATCTCATCGCCCATCTTCCCCGTTTTAGCATTAAAGTCGCCTTTTACCAACGTGTACTTACTTTTTTCTTGATCCATTACCTGACTTAAATCATCATAGAACGACTCAATTTCATCGTCTGAACTCTGTGAAGTTGGTGCATAAACCTGAACTATTTTTAGAGTGTACCTTTTACACAGCCTAATCACAATCCGAGCTACCCTGTCTGACAAACTACTGAATTTTACTACGTTACCTGCAACCTCTCAGTTTATCAAGAATCCTATTTCACGAGATCTTTTTTTGTCCTTATCTCTATAGTAGAACAGGTGGTGACCATCTTGTAATTGTATCGGCTCTTCTTCCGCTCTTCGGACTTCGCTCAGTCCTACGATGTTCCACTTGATGTTGTCTAGTTCTTCCATTAAACTCTCCAGCCTGTTATCTTCTGAGAGACTTTTTACGTTGTAAGTATAGATCTTCATTTTCTTTATGTTGTTTAATGTCCAAGACTTGTATCTGCTTGGACAGTGCTTACTCACATTCGGTGGCACACTGCCCGTAAGCACACGAGGCAATGCGGTTGGACCTTTAGGAGACGATGATCCAACAGGAACGCCCGGTTTTGTTTTGGTTGTGCTGTTCATATTGGCTATGAAGGGGGGTTGGCAGTAATCTCACCTCCGTGCCAACTGGTTTCTGGTGAGATATTTCTCTGGTGTCACCTTATTCATTATATTCGGTGAAGCCCTATATCCATAGGGTGCCCAATGGTCCACGCCGTCATTATGACGGTACCCCATATATCTATGAGGAGTTTCCCTGTTCGCCATCAGGGACGTGCCAGTTTGCAGTGGGTCCTGCGACTGTGCGTGTGAGCTGCTCTTTGTCTGATCTTTCTTACAAAACTTGCTCGATATGGGTGACCCTGCAGATATTGTCTCTCTATCGACATAGCTTTTGTAGTCATTAAGAATCTCAAGCCTATCCACCATGTCAAGGTGTCAACTCTCGGATATACGTATATATATATATATATATATATATATATATATATATATATATATATATATATATATATATATATTTGTATTTCGCACAAGTATCACAAATCACACGTGATTACACCGATATGCTGAATACCACAGGGAAAAGAAAAATTCTTAGAATCCGAGCGCTTTCGTGATACTTTCACATCTTCAAGGATGTGAAAATATCACGAAAGCGCTCGGATTCCCAGATTTTTTCTTTTCCCTGTGGTATTCAGCATATATATATATATATATATATATATATATATATATATATATATTTATATATATATATATATATTTGTATATATATATATGTATGTATATATATTATATATGTATATGTATATATATATGTATATGTATATATATTATATATATGTATATGTATATATATATATATATGTGTATATATGTATATATATTATATATATATGTATATGTATATATATATATATGTATATGTATATATGTATATATATTATATGTATATATGTATATATATATATATGTATATTCTGTTAAAAACGACAGCAAAAGAATTATTAATTAGTTTTTTCCGTGAGCTCTCAAGCTTGCGAAAAGTAGATTTTTGGTAGGGGGAAAAGGAGTAAATCAAATTTCCAAAATTCATAGGAAACACAAAAGTTATAATAAACACAAAAGTACAGTACACAATAAACACAATACAAGAAAAGAATACAAGAAATATAGCAAAAAACAAAATACAGCAAAAAACAAAATACAGCCACTGTTCTTCTTGGAGTGACACT
>NC_134782.1:74256822-74274322 GCF_046742065.1 Oratosquilla oratoria | reverse complement strand
ATGATATAGATGCAATATTTATTTTGGCGTCCATCCTTTGTTTCCAAACAAGCTTGAGATTGTCAAATTGTTAAGTTACAAATTATATAACAGACACTTTGATTCATTATATTTTCTTATATTGTCCTTATAACTTCACTGAGGCCTAATGCACGGCCTATTACAGAATTACTCTGACCTTCCTCTTTGAATTCTACAAATTTCTATTTGATACTAAGCTCAATCGGCTTGCGTTTTTCTGCATGTGTCTCAGGTATTTTCACTTTTCAGAATATCCAGACACTACAACAGTATCTTAAAATGTTAAACACAATGGTCTTTTCTTTTTATCCAGAACCCGTTCTTCATTACTGAGGAAAAAGTATTCTATGTATATACTTGCAATCCATTTCTATGAAATGTTATCTAAAATTTCTTACAAACCCCTTTACTTGGTAAATACAGGTAATACCCTAGCAAAATGCAGAAACTTTAACGTAATGTGTATTTCTCATGATATAGATGCAATATTTATTTGGCGTCCATCCTTTGTTTCCTAAAAAAAAAAAAAAAAAAACAAGGTCAGTAACAGGAAATACACATTATTCTAAGACATTTTTCTTCTATCACAAATTACTACTTCATGAGCTATCAAAAATATAATATTTACCCTAGTTCACTGCAGCGAGCTTAAAAAAACGTGGTGGTAGGGAGGGCTAGAAAAATAAGCGAAATTTTGAGGTAAAAGCACATATTTTTTGTTAAGTTAGGCTAGCTTAGATTAGATTAAGTTGTGTTAGATTAGGTTAGGTTAAGTTAGGGTTATTTAGGTTAAGTTTGGTTGGGTTTTAGGTTTAGTTAAGTTGCGAAATTATAGCCAATGTATTTTTTAGGGAGTTTCCCTTTTTTCCGTTGCGACAACCGAGTGTCGATTTCGTGTTTTACACATTAAAACAAAAATGGCACCTTCTTTGAAGTTCTTCCTGGTTTAAGAGGAAATAAATTCAAGACCTTGCATCCCTTCTCCGGTCTATTAGAGCACCCATTAGCCGGGTAGCCAGTCATATTATCGCCTAACAACAATGTGGAGTGAGATAAAAAGCGGCACTGGGCGACTACATCACATGGTCGGGTGACTGACATGTAGGATCTCGTATGACGCCCAGCACCAAAATAACAGGAACCCGTATGAGGCTAGAGGTTCCCCAGTATAAAGTATACACGATACAGACACTCACTTTTCAACTGTACGTTATAAGGATCACGCACTCGCTAGTTGCTATAAAGTACACGATACAGACACTCAAACTGTTAAACACTCTATTTCCACTTGTTCGTTATAAGGATCAAGAAGTCGTTAGCACTATACAGTATAGACACTGTCGACACAGTCACACACACACTCAATTTCCACCTTCTCGTTATAAGGATCACGCATTCGCTAGTGCTATACACGACACAGACACTTAAGCACCAACGCTAAATTTTCAATGTACTGCTGGAATAAGGAACGAAAGTAGGGTAAACAGACCAGCTGAGAGATGGGACCGTGACCGTTCAATCATTATAATGATTGAACGGTCACGGTCCCATTGATAATTATCAATGCCACACCACGAGTAACCCAGTATCATCAATAACACTATCATAATACCGCAAGTCCGCAATACTCCTACAGAAGAATATATCCTGAAGGTGGTGGTTGGGGCGGCAGCAACACTCATACCAGTGATCAACACCCACTATGTGTGTGTGTAATTTGGGGGTTTTAGGCTCCCACGGGCTTTGGTTGTGAGCCCGTTTGGTGGGTATTTGACTTATGAGTGTGTGTAGGCCCAACCACACACGCTCATACATTCACAAGATGTGCATACGTATATGAAATACGTATGCACATCTCGGTGAATGCACCCTTCCCAACGTAAACTGTGTTCGATATTAAGTGAATGGTAGCGATGGTGTAATAAATTTAAGAAAAGAAGGGGGGGCGATTCAATGTATGAGTGGTCGTGGTTTGGCCACGCCCACTCATACATTTACCGGATGTGCATGCCTATGTGAAATACGCATGCACATCTCGGTGAATTAACCGTTCCTGACATGAACAGAATACAAATGCAAAATATACAAGAATTAAAGGGGGGGGGGGCTGACACTCCACCAGCCGACGCAGTTCATAATCGCTAAGGTGGCGGCATAGGCGACGCACAAGACCCTCAGATGTTGTCGGAGGCCCTCTCCTCAGAAAAGCAGTTGCGGGGCAATGCTTGAGGTAGTTACTTTTAATCTGCCAGAAACAACGGTCCTCCAGTCGCAGACGGAAGAGCAGAGTTTCCACTTATCTAGGTGTGGAGCGAGGAAGTACAAGGGGCTCATAGTCTGTGACTGCCCTGTACCACCTCGCCCTCTCTGACACCTCTGCCTCCAGTCTGTGCTGAAGGAACCGTTGTACCTGATTAAGAGCCCTGGTGCGTAGGTGCAACTGATTTCTGCTGAGAGGGACGACAACATCGACTTCGGGTCTTTGGCGCGCCGCTTCAGCTGCGGCGTCGGCTAGCTCGTTACCTGGGACACCTACGTGGCTTGGCACCCAGTTGAGCGTAACACTCCTGCCTTGCTGATGCAGCTTCAGCAGGAGTGCTAGGATGGCGTACATTGTCGCTGGGCTATATCGATTCCAATCTGCCTAGCAGAGACTGAATCCGTGTGGATCACCACAGGACCAGCTCGAGATATTAGAGCATGCTCTAACGCTCCTTGGACCGCTATGGAGAGTGGAGAGTGGACGCATGATCAGAAACTCTCCTGCCGTAGGTCAAACCATCCGTCACGAAAGCAGCCCCCGCACTGCGAGGCCTGTTGGGGTCTACGGAGCCATCCGTGTAATAGACCGCCATTCCAGGTTCCGACAGTGCGCGGATGCCTTGTAGGGCCTGCGCTTGTACTCTTTCCTGATCACATAACTTCTTACTGGGAAGCTTTGTGACAACGAAGGTTGCAGGTATCGACAGCCATGGTGGTGGGGGCTTCAACTCTGGGTGTGGAGAGTCCCTACCCTTCTCAAGGAGAGTGCTGGGGAGCCTGAAGGAGTCCAGGATCCCAGCCGCCTGTGATAACCAGGTATCGGAGTGGATAAGAGTATCCACCCGTCCCAGAGCTGTCACAAGGCTCTGACTCAGCTCAGTTATCCTGGGGCTCTGGACAATCTTGGCAAGAAAGTCGACCTCCAGCCTTCTGACCCGTGATGTTAATGAAGGCGATGAAGCCTCCATTTGGAGGTTAACGATCTTAGTCCAAGGTTGAGCTCCCAGGATAATCCTTGCTGCGGCATTTTGGCAAGGCTCCAGGTCTTCAAGCTTGGCAGTCGCCACATTTATGAGAGCTGGGGCAGCGTAGTCCACCAAACTGCGGACTGCGTGCACATGGAATGTGCGAAGGACCCGATGCGTGGCACCAAGTACCTTCCCCGTCATTGCTCTCATAACTGTAGTTCTTGCCTTCAGTCTCTCCTTGAGATAGGTTAGTTCCTTCCGAAAGGTGAGCCTCCCATCAATCCAGACCCCCAGGTACTGATACTGGTGAACCCAGTCCAGCCTAAGGTCCTGGATGGTGAGGTGCTTCCCTTCTTTCCAGTCTCAATACCATGGCCTTCGATTTTGTAGGGGAGATCTTTAACCCTAACCTACAACATTCCGTCGCCACAGTGCTTAAACAGCGCTGAGCCCTGTTGAAGCACTGCCGTTTCCCAGTAATTATGAGCGCAATGTCATCTGCATAGCAGATGATTTTGCACCCATGTGGTAGAGGTAGTTCCAGAATGTTGGAGACAAGCACATTGAACAGAGTGGGGCTGAGGAACCCTCCCTCCCTGTGGAGTGCCATTCTCCAGCATTCTGGCCTCTGATATATGACCCTGAAAGCTTACTTTCGCAGACCGGTGACTGAGATAGTCAGCAATCCAAGAAAGCAGCTTGCCTTTTACGCCCTTGCGAGCAAGGGTGTCTAATATCACAAGTGGACTGGCCAGCTCAAACGCCTTTTCCAAATCCAAAAAGACCACGATGGACGGTGTGCCACTGACAGCATTGAGGAGTGTTGCTATACTGTTTGCTGTGCCAGTGCCCTTGCAGTAAGCATGGATATGCTCATGCATTGGGCCCAGTTTCCACAGCAGCCTGTTTAGCACCATCCTCTCCGCTGTCTTCCCCATGCAGCTTGTCAGACTGATGGGGCGATAGGCACTAGGTTCCTTTGGCTTTGGAATTGGCGTTATGATTGCCGTCTTCCAGGCTGTTGGTAACTTGCCAGTCCTCCAAGACTCGTTTATCACCCTTAGAAGTGCCTCATCGCCCGCTGGCCCAAGATGGGTCAGCATGGAATAGGTGACGAGGTCCTCTCCAGGTGCCGTGTCTGAGCTGGTTTTGTGTGTGACCCGTAGCTCCTGAAGCGTAAAGCTAGCGTCAGTATCATCCGACCGACTCACCATGTCCTCAACACTATGGCGCCTCACTCCTTGGAGGTCCTGCAGTGTGTCTTGAACACACTGCGGGAGTGAGGTGCTGCTGGAGCGAGAGACAAACTCCTGCACCAGCCGCTGTGCCTCAGCATCAGGGGCATGATGAGTGCGTCGTGGTTGAGTTCTGCCAGTAGCTTTACGGAGCTTAGGCCACAGCTCTGCTAGGGAGGTGTGAGCGTTAAAGCCCTCACACCATTCAAGAAATTTAGCTCTTCTGGCATCTGCAGCTATGACGTGAGCGTCATGAACTGCAGCGCGCAAGTTGGCCAAATTGGTCTGAGTTCGGCGCCGTCGGAAAACACGCCTAAGCATGTTCACCCGATGGTTGGCCTCTCTCACCTCGGGGGTATAGTACCAGCTGTTCTTATGTTCTCTGGGGGACTGGCGAGCCTTTGGGATGGCTCTGTTGGCAGCCACCTGAATGGCTGCAGAAAAGTCAGCTTCTAACGTTTCCACGTCCTGTGGTGGAACGTAGGATGCTGCCCATTCTTCAACAGACCTCTCAAACACTGGCCAGTTTGCCAAAGCTGTCTTCCACCTGGGAACAGGTAATACAGCTGGTATGAGTGGTGCATCCCGTATGTGCACAGATACACCGAAGTGATCGCTAGTGACAATAGGATGCACCTCCCAGGTTACCCTAGGGAGGAGAGTGGCGGTCGCCAAGGTCAGATCAAGTCGTCCACCTTGCACGTGCGTCGGATTTCCATCATTCAACAACACAATGTCAGGGCATTCATCTAGTACGTAACTTAAGTGGCACCCAGCGACATTGGGCCCATGGGGCGACATCAAAATATCATGGTGGGCGTTAAAGTCCCCTCCTATGATGAGGAGCCTGTCCGCAGCAAGAGCACACACTTCTCCAAGGTCCAGTTCCGCTCTCTGGCCCCTGTATATGTTGTAGATGGTGTACGTTTCGTGGGCCCGATGAAGTCGAACCGCAAGAACTTCTACGCCATCTCCACATGATACAGGGTCCATGATCTCACTACAGGGGATGGATGATTTGACTAAGATCATGCACCCCCTAGTAGTTGGTAAGCGAGGGAGGGAGAAGATGCGATATCCCGGAAATCGCACCTCATCGCTCACCAATGTCTCCTGGAGAAGTATGATATCGTAATCATGCTCTTGCGCAAGCGCAAGGAGATACGCCCTTTTGCTGCGGAACCCGTTTACGTTCCACTGTAGCAACCTTAAGTGATTATTGAACAGGGCGATGTTCTTCCCTGTTGGTTTCCATTACAGTCTCATCTTGTCCTCCCCGGTCAGACGACAAGATGGGTTGCGACTTTGTAACAGTGGGAGCGTTTCCCTCCTCATCAGAAGAGGAGTCTTCAAGCCTCAATGCAAAATGACGTTGGGGCTTAGCAGAAGACACTCTCTTAGTCTTTGAAGATGTGGGTGTGGCTTTCCCAATGGTAAAAGTGGGTGTGGCAGGCTTGGGGGAAGTGGAAGGGGAGGAGGAGGAGGTTGAGGAAGAGGAAGAGGTAGTGGAAGAGGCGGGAGAGGAGGAGGTAGAGGGGGAGGGAGTCCTCTCCTTTCGCCTAGGGTTCCTCTTCTCTTTCAGGAGTTTGAGCACGTTCTTGACGGCCCTGTCCACCATGACTAGCATCTTGTCTGGGTCGCTCTCCCCGAGGGTCGTAGCGACTGCAGAGACGACGCCAGTCACAATCAGGTCGATATCATCCTCCCTAAGGGGGATGACATCGGACGGATATTGAGGTGGAGGGGACCGTCGGTCCTGTGCTCGTGGGGTTGGTACTGGGGGCGTGGGTTTGGCTTTAGGTTTGGGGGTGGGATTGGAGGCAGGCGTGGATTTGGAGGTGGGCGCAGGTTTAGAGGCGGGCACGGGTTTAGAGGTGGGCGTGGCTTTTTTGGGAGCTGGTTGTGTTTTCGTGTTAGTCTGTGTTGGAGCTGGGGTCAGTGTTGGAAAATGCTCCTGATTGTTCAGATCAGGAGCACTGTGTGTAGGTGGTGGTGGTGCTGTGGTAGGAGAGTGTTTCCTGCTGCCCCATACAAATGTTCCTGGGGGGGCAGGTATGAAGTCCTGTTGCTTCTCTGTCCTCTCCTTACAGGCAATGGCCTGAACTTTACGCACTGCGCACGAGGTATTCCAGGCGTGGTGCTTCTTGCTACAGTTGGGGCATTTGGCAACAGTCTCAGTGCCAGCCTTGAACTTGTTAAGACAAGTCTCAGTGGCATGAGGCATGCTGCAAATGCCGCACTTGGGCTGCTTCGCTGAGCACCTCGCCTAGTGATGACCATAGCGCTGACACCTGAAGCAACGGAGAGGATCAGGGATGTACGTTCGTACATCATATTGCCATACCAACCCAGGTCGATCTTATCAAAGGGTTCGCCTTTGATGGTAATCAGCACCTGGCGTGTGGGCGTCTTGTCCCATCTGCGCATCCTCGTGGCCGCGATTACCTGGCTGTAGTCCTCGATGGCCTCAGACATGACCCACTAGCTCAATGTTTACGCCCTGAATGACGGTACGAGACAGTGCGTAGTAGCGATTGACAAGTATGATGCGTGTGACACCGTGACGCGGTCGGTACCGCAGTAGTATTAACCAAGATATATATATATATATATGTATATATATAAATATACATACATATATATATATATATACATATATATATATATATATATATATATACATACACACTGATTGGTTCCCAGTGATCAATTAATATCTTTTTCCAACCACATATCACTTTTAATTTCGTACCATCGCAAACGAGACTGAGAATCGCTCGAAGGAGGCATTCGTGGAAATTGAAACGTAGATGAGGCGAGGATTCGAACCCAGCTAACCCGTAACAAAGTTACATTGACGTAAACCAATACGCTATCAAGAGAGATTATTTGTTGAGTACGACTTTCTTATATTTTTATGCTCGAATTATATACACCTACACGAAATATCGCATTCAACCCATCTCTGCCATGATAGAGCGAATTGTACGTATGTGCGCGTGGGGTATTTTATACATACACACTGATTGGTTCCCAGTGATCAATTAATATCTTTTTCCAACCACATATCACTTTTAATTCCGTACCATCGCAAACGAGACTGAGAATCGCTCGAAGGAGGCATTCGTGGAAATTGAAACGTAGATGAGCCGAGGATTCTAACCCAGCTAACCCGTAACAAAGTTACATTGACGTAACCCAATACGCTATCAAAATATTTCGTGTAGGTGTATGTAATTCGAGCATACAAATATAAGAAAGTCGTACTCAACTTATATCTCTCTTGATATATGTTGGGAGATGACAGTGAAGGGTGGAGAGGACCTTTGGGGAAACATACTACTGGACATGACCATTGAATACATAGTGACTCAATGGGTAAAAGAAAATACCAGATATAGCAATAACGAAGAACCGTGAAGACTAGATTTAATATTTAAATCAGAGTCTGAAATTGTGGATAAAATGGAATGCAAGACACCATTTGGGAAGAGTGACCACATACTACTTGAGCTTGAACTAAAAGAGGAAATGCATCTGGGAAGAAACAAGAAGCACAGAAAAGGAAGACTGATGTATAACAAAACAGATTTTGGGAAACTCAGAAAATTCTTTCAAAACGCGAGTTGGGAAAAATTCTTTAATAAACACAGGTGGAAGAAAAATGGATATTAAAAGATATTTATAATGAAGGCGTGGATAAATACATACCAAAACAAAAACAGGAAAAGGTGTACATTAAGTGCTAGTATAACAAAAAAATGTAGTGAGGCAAAAAATAAAAGACAAAGCTTGGAAAGATGGAACAAAATGGGAAAATGACAAATATATATCAAACTAAGAAATGAATATGTGAAAATATGCAGGGAAGAAACTATGAAAAAGGCATAATATACAAATGTAAAGATTAATCTAAATTATTCTACAGATATGTAAATGGTAAACAAAAATCAGGAAATAGTGAAATTGCATCAAGGGAATATAGAATATACAGAATATATAGAAATGGCTGAAATTATGAACAAACATTTCAAATCTGTATCCACAAAAGTAAACATACAGGTGAAGGAAGGGGAGAAAGATACCCCCAAATGAATTAAATAATTGTGACAGAAAAAATTAAGGGACCAAATAATGAACTTTGATGTAAAAAAAAAATCACACGGCCTAGATGGAATTGCACACTGGACATGAAAAGAATGTATAGATGAACTAATGGACAAAATATATGAGATTGTTCACTCAAAGAAGGAAAGATACTGCAAGATTGGAAAAATGACAATACTGTGCTAATATATAAAGTGGGAGACAAGGAAGACCCAACAAACTATAGACCGGTCTCCCTTACAAGTACAATAGCTAAAATTTGTGAAAAATTAATCAAAAGTAGATGAACTAAACATCTGGAGAACAATATACTAAATCCAAGACAATTTGGATTTGTGACCCAAATTTGATCTGTTTCTATTCAAGGTTAATAGATATAATGCGAGAAAGGGAAGGATGGGCAGACTGTGCTTTCCTGGACTTGCAGAAAGCATTTGATAAAATACTACACAAAAAAACTATCAAGAAAACTCAAAACAACAGGTGTACACAATTTTTTTTTTTAATGGAAGATTCCTTGCATGGGAGAAAAATGAGAGTGGTACTCAGAGATAAAAACTCTACCTGGGAAGAAATGATAAGTGGTGTCCCACAGGGTTCAGTATTAGCTCCAATAATGTTTGCTATATATGTAAATTATATGTATGAAGGTGTAGAATATTATATGAACTTCTTTGCAGACGATGCAAAACTAAAGAAAGTACATACATACATACATAAATATATATACCAAGGCTTTTTCCTCCTTTCAAGGGAGGTAGCCAAAAAGAAAAAAAGGCATAGAATCATTCCCAACCATTCCATCCCCAAATACACTCCACTCCCCTCCACACTCCCTCTTATCTTAGCACCTCCTGGATGACGGGTCATCCCTGCACCTTGTTCACTGCCCTGGGTCACAAGCAGTGTCGCAAGACACAGCACATCCACAGCAAGGCCGCTTCATTAAATCGGCGACCCCCCTCTCCGTCCCCCCCATTGCATAAAAGGAGAAGACGGGGAGAAATCCCTTCGGGCTGCGTCAAATTTTGCTCACACATACTACCTCACCCCCATCCCCCCACCCATTCCACCTCATGCATCACAATATCATCCATATACAACCATTCTCCATTCACCCCTGTCTTCTGTCCTCTCCCGTCCTTCCTCAACAGACATTCCCCTCTTCCCCAAAGCCCCCTTCACCCCATCCATCCACCTCATCCTAGGATGTCCCCTCATGTTCACTCCCATATCTACCTTCCATACAACTTTTACTAGTCTTTCTTCACTCATTCTTTCCATGTGTCCAAACCATCCTAATACTCTTTCATCAACCCTATCTCCCAACCCCCTTTCCACCCCTGTTCTCCTCCTCATTTCTCACTCTATCTAGCCTAGTAGCCCCCATCATACTTCTCAGACACCTCATCTCAAACACATTCAAACTCCTTCTCTCTTATGTTCCATGTTTCGTGCCCCATACAGTGCTGTTGGCACAATCACTCCTTCATACAGTCTCCTCTTAGCATCCATTCCCAAATGTCTATTCCTCATTACATTTTTTAATCCACCAAGGCATTTACGCGCTTCTCTCAATCTATATTCTACCTCTACCTTCACTCCACCTATTCCTGTCACATTTGCACCCAAGTATCTAAAACTATCCACTTCCTCCATTCGCTCTCCCTTAATGCTCACTTCCAGTCTGCTGTCACTTTTACCCCTCGTACATCTCATCACCTTACTTTTACCCACATTTATCTTCAGCTTTCTTCTTTCACATACTCTCCCAAACTCTATCACCAACTTCCTCAATCCCTCCTCCGATCCTGCCATAAGTGCAGTGTCGTCCGCAAACAACAGCTGGCTCACCTCCCACTTTTCTCCATTTTCTTTCACCACCTCCAATCCCTGACCCACCACCCTTGCATTTACCTCTCGCACCAACCCATCCATGTACAAGTTGAACAGCCAGGGGGACATAACGCATCCCTGATGAAGTCCCACCTTTACCTCGAACCACTCACTCTCTCCATTTCTAATCCTGACACATGCTCTACTACTCTCGTAAAAACTCTTGACAGCTCCTAGAAGCGTTCCTCCTATCCCGTATATCCTCAAAACCTCCCATAGTGCCTTTCTGTCTACCCTGTTGTAAGCCTTTTCCAGATCCATAAAAGACCAAAAAACATCCTTCCCATTTCCTATAGCTTTCCCACATATCTGTCTTACCACAAAAATCTGATCTACACAACCCCTACCTGTCCTAAATCCACACTGTTCCTCACCAATTACTCCCTCTGTTCCTCTCCTAATCCTCTCAATCAAGATCCTCCCATAAGGCTTCCCAACTACACTTAACAATCTAATCCCTCTGAAACTACTACACTCACACTTGTTCCCTTTTCCCTTGTAAGTGGAACTATACAGGCATTCCTCCAGTCCTCCGGCACTCTACCCTCTCTCCAGCAAACATTAAATAACCTCACCAGCCAGTCCACCATCACTATACCTCCTTTTTTTTTTAGACATTCTGCATGGCATCCATCCAGACCAGGTGCCTTACCTGCTTTCATTATCTTAACAACTGCCTTCACTTCATCCTTCCTTATTTCTCCTCCATGTTCCTCACTCATCATGGTCATTTTCTTAGCATTTCACACTGCAGCTATCTTTCCTTCCCTATCCTCCTTCACATTTAGCAACTCCCTAAAATATTCTGCCCATCTTCCCCTTACTGCCTTCTCTTCCATTATCATCTCTCCATCTGCACCTTTTACCTTTTCTTCTCTACTTGATTCGCCTCCTCTTCCTCTCTTAATTTCTTTCCAAAACATCTTTTTGTTACTTTCAAAATTTTCTGTCATACTCTTACCCCATTTCATATCTGCTCTCCTCTTTGCCTCCTTCACCTTGTGCTTTTCTTCTCTTTTCTTTGTACCTCTCATATGACTCCCTCGTCCTATTTTGTAACCAATCTGTGAAAGCTCGCTTCTTCTCTTCTGCAACCTTCTTTGTTTCCTCATCCCACCATTCACTACCCTTCCTTCTATTTCCTCCTGTCCTTCTTGTTCCACACATCATCTTTGCACTTTGTGACTCCCTCCTTGAACCATTCCCATTCCTCTCTCAGCTTCTTGTACTCCTTCTCCTTTTCATTTAAATAGTTCACTCTAAGCACCTCCCTACCTTTTGCCTTTTTCCTCTTTCTCCATCTATCCTCCTCTCTCAACTTACCTTCCACCAAAAAATTATCTGATATTCCCCCACCTTCTCCCCCTAGCACATGTACATCCTTAACTCTTCCTATTATACTCCTATCTACCCCTACATAATCCATTAACACTCTACCACCTTTCCATCCCCCACCCTCTCCCATATGTACTTATGCTTGACTTTCTTCCAAAACACTGTTTTTGCTATCATCAACTCTCTTTCTAGACACATCTCCACTACGATTCTTTCCTGGAACTCCATATTTCCCAACCACTCCGTCAATTGGTTCATTTCCTACCCTAGCATTAAGGTCTCCCAGTACTATTACATTGACATTTCTCCCTAATCCTTCTATGCACTCATTTAAATCTATCCAAAAAGCCTCCCTTTCTTCTACACTCTTCTCACTGCCAGGCCCATATGCACTTACAAAAACCCACATCTCCTTTCCCAGTTTTACCTTCATCCACATTATCCTTGAGGAAACCCCCTTCCACTCCACTACATGTTTACCTATCTCTTCACTTACTAGTATTGCCACCCCCTCTCTTCACTCCTGATAACCTCCCAAACTTACACTTGCCCTTCCCTCTCAACTTAGTTTCACTCAAAGCCAACACATCTTTCTTCTCACAAACATACTACCTATCTCTTCCCTTTTACTCTCATCTGTACCACATCCACGCACATTAAAAGACCCAAACCTTAGGGTGCTGGTTGGGAAACTCCTAGACCCTCTTATGCCTTTACTTTTTTTAGGAATGTCATCTGTGGGGCTACAGGGAGAAGGATGCCTGGTCCCAATCCCCGTCCCTTTTTTTCTCGCCTCTTACAATCCAAGTGGAACTACTTGGTGGCAGTATTCTTTTGCCCCCACCACAGGGTAGGTAGGCAAAAAAGGAAATGAATATTCAGACAAATTGTACAGGACAGTAACAAGGGGTTGGGGGACAGCATAATGGAGGGGCAGTCATAGTATAAAAGTGTCATCATTTCTCTATGAACAGAGTTTTCCTCTATCACAAAATGATGTGTGGCTCTGGTCCGTAGGGGTGCCCCATATAGATCCTAAAGTATCAACTGCATGCTACTTTGCCACAATAACATGCAGCCAATACCCCAGAAGGGGTATTGGCTAAAGAAAGTAAGAATGGAAAAAGATTGTGAAATGTTACAGAGAGACCTGGATAAGGTCTAGGAAAGTAAAAAATGGGAAGTGAATTTCAATATTAAGAAATGTAGTATAATGGAACTTGGAAAAAAAAAAATATATATATATATATATATATATCACCACAATATAAAATTGGTGCAAAGGAAGTAACGTTAGTTCTGAAAAGGACCTAGGAGTGATCAGCATAAACGTCCCCAGACAAGTAGATAAACAAAATAGTCGGAGAAACCTACAATTTACTAAGGTCAATTAAAGTGGCTTTTAATTATTTGAATGAGGTAAAGGTAAAAAAAATACTAGTCACACTGATAAAACCAAGATTGGAGTATGCTGCAACACTATGGACACCCAGTACAAAAAAAGAATATAAGGAAAATAGAAAGAATCCAAAGAGCAATGACAAAGATGGCCCCAACACTTTCAAAATTGACATATGAGCAAAGATGGTCCAAACTGGAACTACCAACCCTGGAACAAAGAAGAGAAAGAGGTGATCTATTGGCCATTTACGGAATCATGAAAGGCACGGAAGTCCTTGACAGAGAAGACTTTTTAAAATGGGATAGAAGAAAATCAAGGGGACATGAGAAGAAACTCAAAAAGGATAGTTATAGAAGAGATCTGGAAAAAAAAAAGTTTTCCGCACAGAATGGTGGATGTCTGGAAGAAATTGGATGAAACAATAGTGTATGCAAACACCATACAAGAACTAGATGTTGCAAGATACAAAGACGGATCACTATAAGCATAGCTCTCCTTCACACAACTAGGTAAATACACACCAAAGGCCTCTTCCCCCATATAAGGGAGGTAGACAGCCAAGGCACACTCCCACATGCCTCACTTCTCATAGGGTAAGTATACAGAGAGCAGGCATACATATACTATATACTGGTATTAAATGTTTTATGTGGCATTTGCATTGGGGTATCTGTCAGGGTTAAGACTGCCTTTGTCATAACAATTTCTTTATTTCAATTCTACTTCTTGGGGCCACATATTGTGATTCCACATGTATCTTGAAATTCATCACAAACTCTCATGGGTAATTTTTTCTGTTATTGATTTATTGTTAGTGGATTTCAGGACAAAGGATCTTGGGGTTGTCCAAGTCAGGGCCCATATCTCAGCATGAGTCAAATTGGTTACTGGTTGTACTGGGTAGACTCTGGAATGCAATGTTGCTCAGATGAGTTTGGGTTGTAGTCACTGTGGTGCTTGTGTTTTTCAATAATATTGATAACTCATTATTACCCTCTGTAAAGAGGGATGGGGATTACTCTGGTGTTACTATTGTAGATTGTTCTCAAGTTGGCTAAGAACCACTGCCCCATCCTAAGGGTGCCATAAGGTGGGGCAGAAGTACAACAAAGGGACTGATTATGGGAGTGCTGTTACTCCTTCCATCGTTTTGTGGTCATTATCATCAACGGAGAGGCTGCATCAAAATATCATTCACACATACTCCCTCATCTCCCACTCACCCCTGTCTTCTCCCTTCCTTCCTCAACAAACATTCCCCCTCTTTCCCAATGCCCCTTTTACCCCATCCATCCATCAAATCCTTGGTCATTGCCCCTACTTCTGCCTTCCACACCTTTTTTACTAGTCTTTCTTCACTCATTCTTTCCATGTGTCCAAACCATCCCAATACTTTTTCATCAACTATATCCCCCAATTCCTTTTCCACCCCTACTCTCCTTGTTTCTCATTCTATCCAGCCTAGTAACCCCTACCATACTTCTCAGGTACAGTACTACCTCTCATTAACAGACGTTAATTAGCTGTGTTTGTGGTGTTTTCAGTGTTTTTGGTGCTGTTGTTTAGTGCGTGCAATCACTATGCCACCCAAAAACCACTTCAAATCAACGGATTATTCACATCAACGGACACCATTACCCCCCTTTTAGTCTGTTAATGAGAGGTAGTACTGTATTTCATCACAAACACATTTAAACTCTTCCATGTTTCTGCCCCATACAGTACTGATGGTACCATCTCTTAGTATCCATTCCCAAATGTCTCTCATTACACTTTTTAATACCCCAACACATTTACTTGGTTCTCTCAATCTACATAAAATATACTGCATTTGGGTGACCTTGCTTGGATAAGGGGGCCATGTCCAAGGCATATTTTGTTGCCTCCTCCCAGTGTGGAGTGAGCAGGGTAGATCCTAAATGGCTGCTCAGTCATTGCTGTTAAACTACTACACATTATCCCTTTACACAGCAATTACTGGGTTTGCACCAGAGATCACCTGCCCTCACCCACACACATCATTGCTAGAGTACTTAGTAATAAGTGGTAGAATGAAAGTAGTGGGAGGGAAGTTTGATAGGGACTGAATATATTGTAAGTCTCAGTTATTGTGCCACATTTGGCAACCCCTAAATGGGAGGAGGTCCTGAAAAGCATCATGTGGAGGTGGTGGCGCAGGATTTGGCCTTTCTCTTTCAGATGTTCTGTTCCAAAGTCTTACCTCAAGATCCTGCTGTCCTTGTCTTAGTATGAAGTAAGCGGGTTGCCTGGTCTTGACATAAGGGTTATGATAGAGGACATCTTGGGAAGTTAACTTTTGCTCCCTTTGTAGACCCAGATCATTATGCTCTAAACCCCCTGCTGTGTCAAGGATCTAATTGGGAGGGAGGGAGGGAGAGAGGGAGAGAGGGAGAGAGGGAGAGAGAGAGAGAGAGAGAGAGAGAGAGAGAGAGAGAGAGAGAGAGAGAGAGAGAGAGAGAGAGAGAGAGAGAGAGAGAGAGAGAGAGAGAGAGAGAGAGAGAGAGAGAGAGAGAAAAAGTATAAGAAAATTAAAAATAATACATACATACAATACCAAAGGCTCTTTTCCCCCTTACACAGGAGGTAGCCAAAAAACAAAGGCATAGAAACCACTCCCACCCATTCCATCCCCTACATACTCTACTCCCCTCTACCATATAATAAGGAAAATATGAAAAGAAAAGAATAATAAGAAAAAGGATGGAGAGAGAGAGAGAGAGAGAGAGAGAGAGAAAAGGGGGGGGAGACAGTTGATTAGGTTTTCACTTTTTGCAACAATCAAAATATACAGTAGGATTTTGTAATATGAAAATAAAAAACTTCATATATAAGCAGAACTATGGCCCTTGGTGGGTCATCTCTTTTATTAGGAGTGAACATGAATTCTAGAGAGCTCAAGGACCACCCGGGCCTTTGTGACCTGATCCACGCAGTAGTCGATGTGTGTAGGGCAATGTTTGCAGACCACAAAGTAGACTTCATCACCCAGTGTCCCGCCACTTGTTCATGGTCTTGACTCGGAAGTTGATGTAATGAAGTGCTTAGTCAAATGTTGGTGACACAGCAAACCCACTTCTTCCCCGAGAAAATCACAACCAGAAATAATGTTCTATAAAAATGGTGACAGTTGTTTAGAGGTTGCTTGGCCTACAGACATTGCCCCCACAGTGCTGTTGTCTAGTTTGGAACATTAAACACATATGCAAACCTTCTTTTTTGCTTTTCAATGAACAGTTTAAACACAGAAATCACTCTTACAATATGTTAAACCATAATATCATTGGGTCATGCCTGCACAGGAGCAAAGAGCAGGCAACCGGGACAGGTTTATCTACAATCAAGATTCCAATCACAAATTTTTTGGTGTGGTCCAACATAATGGCATCAAAAATGGCTCACCTGGTCTTCAGTGTGTAATGACCAGATACTGGTTGAGGGAGGGTGGGGGGCAAAAACAGAATGTCAAGGTAACTGTAAGGAGATGACAATTCTAGTTTATCTTTCCACTTTTAGAAATTTCTCTTCTGCCAGAACAACTTACTGCCCTGGCTCACAACACAGACAATAAAATTAAACACAACATTTAATACATACGTACACTGATTGCACAAGTCGCAGTACCTGGTAACATTCCTTCCTACATCTCTCCTTTTTTAAGTACCAGGCTTCACTAGGAATTGTAAGTACAAAAATAGTTAGTTTCTGTATATAGACGACCATGGGCTGAATAATGCTTTGAAGGGAAGCATTGGTGGTTTCCTTACGCTGTGTTAACAGGCACTGCAACTGGTTGATCTATCAATAATACTTTTCAAAACCTCTGTCCTTCCCACACCTTGATTCACTTTGTTCTCTAATTGAGGTGTAGCAGCAGCAGCAGTACAGGGTAACACAAGACCATGGAAGCAACAGAGTACTGGGAAGTTTTGCTCAGCACATTCATTCGAGCAATTTTCCTTAAATTTATGATTTTACCGATTTCATGACAAACCTTCCTTGCTTATGCTTGTCTGAGTACAGTCACAGTATACAAACACTAACATATAGCAATCAAAGGTTCTTCATATAACAATAACTCTCCCTTTCTTACATCATTTAACACTTTTACTACTAAGCTGTTTTCCCAAGTCCTCTGCCACCTTCCAGAAAGCTCAGTGAGGGCACCACTCCTCGGCAGTACTATGCCTCGTCATGGATCAAACTAACATAATGACAACGCAGGACAGCAGACAACTTTTAAGGGACTTCAATGT